>NC_079453.1:30228807-30259154 GCF_903798145.1 Danio aesculapii | reverse complement strand
CTCTCTCTCTCTCTCTCTCTCTCTCTCTCTCTCTCTCTCTCTCTCTCTCTCTCTCTCTCTCTCTCTCTCTCTCTCTCTATATGTATATATATATGTATGTATATATATATATATTAGTTTAATGTAAATACAGTATTTAAAATATTTTTAAAATACTATATCTAACAATACTGTACGGAAGTATATAAGTAATACAACAACTAAAGTGTATATATACCGTTTATATATGTTTCAATATATACGTTTTCTACAGTTTTAAATTTATATTTTTTCATTTTCACTATAGTAAAAGCTAAAGTATACTATGGTAATTACTATTAGTTCACGATAGTTACTAATAATGCTAAATTATGTAGTAGGATTCATTAACAGAGTTGTACATACTATATTTACATTTAGTCATTACCTATGTACTATAATACAATTTCCTATGCAGTTCCCTTTACTATACATTACTATAGTATTTTAAATGTGTAACACAGGATTTCTAGAATTTTTTGTTTTTGCTGTCTAATAAAAAATAGCTTTCTGTTTGGAACAGCATGTCTGTATTGATTGCAGTAAATAACTTAACTTAATAATTAGGCCGAATGTTTGATTTGCAGTTTTATTGATCAATAAGACAAAACTGACTTGGATTAAAGTAACTTCATTTTAAAAATGGAAAAAAAAATTGCTTAGCTGTAGCTAAGCTACTTTTGCCATGTAGCTTTTAGCTTAGCTTGTTACATTTCTCAGAGGGTAGCTTTTAGCTAGTTATGCTACATTTTAAGTAGAGTAACTAATAGCTTAGCTCACAACATTTTCCAAGTAGCTTGCCCAACACTTTCAAAGTCATTTTGATTGCTATGCTAGTTTAAGGTACAAATACTCATTGCTCTTATGTTCGTAATTTTAATAAAATAACAATGTTGGAAAGAAATATACACATATTTAGGAAAAGCCAGGGTATTATAGATATATCTCTTACTTCAAAAGTAATTTAATTTCAGAAATTAAAAACGGTCAAAAGGATCGCCTTGGCAGTTATAGTATTAAGCGAAATGATCAGTTTCTTGCTCACACTTTTATTTCGATTAATAAGACCTAGAATTGTACTTGTCCCTTTAATTGCATTTGCAAGTTTATAGGCTTTCTGTGGCCTTGTGTCTATGGCTAAATCTTGGCTCTGTTGATGCGGAGCTATATCACATGGTCATGTGACATTGTTCATTTAGTGTTATTCTCATTTCAGAAACTTGTTTTTGGTAAAAATTGGTAATTTTATTAAAGATTACCAAAACAAACATTTTGTTTTCAATGAATTAACTTTTGGATTAATTGAGGCCTTGAGGCGTAGAACCATATAAGTCCATATTTTTTTTCACATATTTTTGCCATGGAGAGGTGGGGAGTTGCATGGTGCAGCTGTTCAGACTGACACCCACTCAAGGAGTCATGATGTTAATTTGTTTTTTTTAATGACAGCAGTAAAAAACTGAACAATCATTTGAACTGTACAATTGTTCAAGCTAAAAATTTTTGCAGACAATTTGCCTTTTAATGTACAAAGCAGACATGACAGCAAGTGGCATCTCCATTCTTCCTAGTGGACATAAACGTTTTTTTCCACGAGAAGCTATTTTAATGTTATTGTGAATTATATTCCTCAAATGTGGAAGAACAGTATATGTCCAGTCAGTGTGGAATAACAGTAGAACTCAAATTCATCAAACCAGTAAAGATCTGATTCCTTTGTCTTAGTTTTAATACAGTAACGGAAACTTCAGGTTAATAAGCATTTCTTTCAAGTTTATAATAATAATAATAATAATAATAATAATAATAATAATAATAACTATTATTGTTATTATTATTTAAAAACAGAAAATACAGTATGAACAATGTACAATAGACCTTCTTACAGTACAGGCAATAACAATCCATTATTATCAACAATTAAAGACACCAATGAATACATAAAATGAAGACATACATCATAGCTAAATATTTTAGTTTATTTAGAAATATACAGCGCACCTGTGTGCACCTGGTTGAAATTTTTCTCTTTTTTTGTCCTCCTTTGCGATTCAAGTATGCTTTCCCAGCATCCCTCAAAGCCTACTCTGTCCTTCCCTTTGTCGGCTCTCATTTTTTTGCAGAATATTTGCCTTTTAAAGGGCACATAGTTTACCTCGTTTTTATGATTTAATAATAATATTATGGTTCTTCTGAGTGTGCCAGTTTAGGTTCTGTTTAAAACACAATTCAGATTTTTTTATTATAATGTGTTAAAGTGTCATGTTGGGGGCGTGTCCACATGTAGATTAGTTTCAGCTTCCCGCCCAACGTAACAAGGGGGCGGGGCCATGAGCTCACCCGCTCTGTGTTTGAGGAGCAGGGGTGAGAGGATCCGCATTCAGTCATACATGTTTGACTTGGACACAGACCAAGCAGAGGGGACAAAATCATATGTGTCTTTGTACAGTTTTACAGCCAACTGTGTGCTAGTTTCAAGTGCCGAGCTTGTACACAGAAACTAAAGCCGAAGCTCGAAGCCGCGACACGGCACACCAGACACTCTCTGTGGCACGGCAGAAACAAGAAGTGTCCCGAATCGTCGCACCATGCATTTTGAATTCTAAACATAGGTTTCTATCAGAGTAAACACAACGTCGCTTCAAGTCTGCTGCGGTCCGCGGCGCCCAGCCGTCGATTTGAGTGTAACCTGAAAGAAACCTATGTTTAGAATTCTAAAATGCATGCTAGTTAAGATCACAGGGAGCTTCTGGGATCGCGAGAAATGCAAACGGCTGAAGTATAAGGTAGACTCGATGAGAAGTACACATGTTTGCAAACCTACCTAAAGATACAACCAATAATTCCGATTAGAGCGATAATGTGGAGAGTATTGCTCTTTTGTTGAGCCCAATGAGCCTTGCATCTAAAAATAGAGCTAGCATGTTCCTTTAGTGATATCGCTTCGACTCACGCTGAAAATGGCGGACGTGAATCAACAAACTGAGGATATGATATTGGTGGGCGGGGGGACCGCACTCCTACCTAAAGTTGCGGTCGGTTTGAAAACCGCTCCAATTGGTTCACCGTTTTTTATGTTGTTAAGTTGAAAAAAAAAAATCACTGGGTGTGTTTATATCACCCCAATATGACGGTCTATACACCATACATGCACATATGTCTGTCCAAACAGCTTGAAAAGTAGATTTTTTACCATAGGTGCCCTTTAATGTTCAAAGTAGACATGGCAGCAAGCAGCATCTTCTTTCTTCTAAGTGGACATAAACGTTTATTCCACGTAAAGCTATTTTAATGTTTAAAATGCAGACTCTTGGTTGCACGAAAATATGCCCAAACTGTTTCTGTATACAAAGTTCACACATTCAATTAATGTTGTATGTTTATCTTATTTTTTATTAACGGTTGTTCATCACAATAATATTAATGTGCGCTAGCCAAATGAACATAGTCAATTTTGATTTCACACAGATTTCACCTTAAGCTGTTGCTCTGATAATTCACTGAGTCAGCATCAGACTTGCAGAGAACGAACGATGCCTTGTTTTCAGAACCGAGACACAATAAGGCCATAAATCTGTATGTAAACACCCCACATTCAACTTCCTCCATTTATGATGTTTTAAAGTTCACAACCTTTCGGTAATCTTAAAATATTCCAGGTCTTTGGCTAATTTATCAAGCCTGTAGGGGTAATGAGAGGAAGTGAATATTTACAGAGTCACTTGAGGATAGCTTGTGCACTGTCAGCCCTCCGACAGTTTTCCACTGTGTAAGGCTTTTAATATGAGCAGTTGCACGTCTGCTGAGTGAGAGAAGCCCATCACTGCGGCCATTAACAGCATGTGCCAATCAGATCTGTCACTTCTGAAATGCCACTTTCTCTTTTTCCGCCTCTTCTCTTCATCTCTCTCACTGCTTTCTCTCCTTCTATCCCACTCACTCACTTCAACGCTGACTCATTTTCTCACAGAGGCTTCGTGTCTCAGGAAAAAACCCAACAACGCTGAACTGAAGTGAACTCCCTCTTTATTACTTTTCTCCATGCTTCACCCCCTCCCTCGCTCCTTCTCCTTCTCGCTCTAGCCAAACCATAGAGCTGGCCTGGGTTTCCAAAACAACAGCTGGATCAGAGTCACCCAGGGCAGCAGTGGAGGCAGATAAGGATAAATGGGTAAATAGAGAATATATCTTGGACAGGCACAGTCTGACCTTACATATATTTGATATGTAAGTGAACATGAGGTGAACACTACTGGAGCACAGAACAATCCGATCCAATACAAAATGCATGTTCACTTTCAGTGGCTTTAGTTAGGCTGCTGCTGAAAGAGAGAGAGTCTGAAAGACAGCTAGCTGTTCAGCTATGCTGTTTGAGCTAGCTGATTAGTTTGTTTTGTTAAATAAGTCACTTATGGTCTTCAATGCTGAAAATATTGGATTATAATACAGTAAGGCAGTAATATTGAGATAATATTTAATATTTTAATATTTTGAGTTATATTTTGAAAATGTAAATTCCTGTCTGCGCCAATTGCAGTGTGGGAGGTGCGGCAACATGTACACTGTAAAAAATCCTGGGTTCCACAAAATTGCTTCGTGTTGTCCCAACACAAATAAATTATTTAATCGTTTTGACAAATTTAAGTGGATTAAACATAAAAAAATCAAGTCGTCCCAACAAACCTTAAGAATTGTGTTTCAACTTATTTTAAGTAGTTTGAACAAACAGCAAAATTAATTTTTTTGAGTGTAGCGCCATTGTTTTTGGGGTGTCCCGAGTTTAAGACCCGACTCATGGACCTTTCTGGGTCCTGTACTCCCTCTAAGGGTGCACTCACACTATGCTATTGAATGATGCGCATGTTTTCTGGTTTGTTTGACAAGTGTGAGTGCTCCGAATCGGGCCCAGGTGCAGTTTAGTTGGCCGGCCCTGGCCCGGATAGAAGAGGTCTGCCAGAGCGTGATTCGGTTGGGCTTTGGCACAGTACGCTTGTAGTGTAAGTGCAAAACGCGCCTGAGCCCAAAACAGAAGACGCAACGTCTCTTTTAAGGGACTGTTTCATATGGATTTATTAATCATTCTTACTTTTCAATGAACATGAACTGTCATAGTTTATTAAAGATGCAAACCCCTTGCTGCACGTCACCTGCTCCTTTAGCAGACCTCCTAATACCTGCAGCACGATGACTTTCATGATAATTTATAAACGTTAAAAGTGGTGAATCTGTTTGGCAAAATATTTGACTGCGTGTCACTGCATTCCAAATGACTAAACGATATAACTAAAGAAATCTCTACTGTGCTGAGCGAGAGCACTACTCTTGCTGTTAAACTGAACAGTCACATCATTGATGACTTAAGCGTGCTGCAGTTTGGAAGGTAAAGATGCAGTGTGAGTGCAGGCCGTCTGGGGATAGGGAAGGGGGTACAATCATATGCCCTAAATGTCCAACTTCACTTCCTCTTTACATACTGTCCTATCACAATAAAGGCAATAAAACACCAAAAAATGCTTCTTAGAAAAAAAAAAAAAAGAAAAAAGAAAGAGAATGTAAATTCCTGTTATGATAAAAGCTCAAATTTCAGCATCTTTTAGTCTGCTCTTCAAAAAATACTTGGTAGTTTCTACCCAAACTTACTGTAGGTCAAATATGTGTTGTTTCAGCTCATTTTAAACAGGGAGTTTGTAGAAGCAGCAGTAATCCTTTTTGAGTGTATATAAAATTTTATTTACGTTAAGTATATATGCTATTCTAAGTAAAAATAGTGGAAGATATGTGACAAAATATGCACAGATTGTTTTTATTTGATCTGTTTGCTCAAACATATTGCTTAATATTGCCAATCCTGTGTAAAAAAGAAAAAAAGTTCAACAGTATGTTTTCAATTAACTTTCACTTAGCTTTGCTTAAAAAATAATGAAAATATACAGTTTCAAACTGTATTCTCTTTTAATTTAGTTGCCATTAGTTTTGTATTAAACTTAATGTAATTTTCAGTAATTGAGATCTGGCAGTAAAAGGTGAAATCAAATTCTGCCACACATTTGCAAAAAAATTACTGGTGTATGGAGAAATAAACAGTTTTACATACTTATTCCCAGTATCTATTTGTGCCAGCTTTGTTACACCTCAAATGCCAATTATAATTAATAGTAATATTAACCCATTCCCAATATATATGTAACACAACGAGGCTGGACAACAGGGTTGAGGATCCAAACGCAGTTTATTTATAAGATAAGTCAGACAGGCAACAGTCAAAACAGAGGTAAACAAATGCACATAGGTCATCCAGCTTTGTGGTCACAAACAGGCGAATGGTCAATACAGGTGACAAGGAATCAAAACGAGGCAAAGGTTCAAAACATGGCTAGACGAGTCAAGAAAACGCTTTGTAGTGTTACAAGACAACAAGACTCAGAAAAGTCTGTTTCTACATCCAAAACTGCCTTAGTAGGTGCTGCATTTGAATTTAAATGACTACTCGGCCGCTAGAAAAGTACGTTATATAAAGTATAAATGTGAGCAGTTTGAATGGAACTCAGATGTACTACATCCGCCATTTTATCATGATCACGTGACCTACCTGTGTGAGTTGTGTCGCTTAGGCCTGTCTTGATATACGTGATATATAAAAAAATTAGGCCGGTTAAGTTCATGTGGGTTTCTTCCGTGTGCTCCCCACAGTCCAAAGACATGCAGTACAGGTGAATTGGGTAGGCTAAATTGTCCGTAGTGAATGAGTGTATGGATGTTTCCCAGAGATGGGTTGTAGCTGGAAGGGCATCCGCTACATAAAACTTATGCTGGATAAGTTGGCGGTTCATTCCACTGTGGTGACCACAGATTATTAAAGGGACTAAGCCGAAAAGAAAATGAATTAATAAATAATATCATTTATTGCAATTAATTTGTGTGCATTATATTGGCGAGCAAAAAATAGATATCGTGACAGCCTCAGCATTGCTTCACTCCCATTCATGAATTGTCTCGTGGGGCATTATGGGATGGCACAGCGTGCATCCAGTGCGCACTACAGATTCTCGCCGGAAATAGTAGGTCATCTGGGTACTTCTCGCATGCTGATTTTCAAATTCTATGAATTCGGACATACTACTCTGCTCGCATACTGTTTTTAGCTTACTATATTGTATGGAAGTATGCCATTTCGAATGCAGCCCATGTGTTTTTTGTGCTGTATATATAGTCCATGTAATCAGTTTTTGAGTAGCTCCCAGCTGTGTGTGTAATCAAAGAAGAACCAGAACAGGTGTAAGTGTGTGGTGCATGACAGGATTTGTAGTTCATTTGATGGCAGTTTTGTAGTTCTCCAGTGATCTGTATGGACTAGATCGCTGGTGATTGTGACAATATAGAACTGCCATGATAAAAAACTACAACAAAACAACAACAGAAATAAAAAAAACAAACAAAAAAAAAACAACAACTGTCAATAGAAACTAAGTGAAACATGGCTGCAATACTACAACAAAACAGTACTGAACAACAGTATAAAAATGATCCTCCCAAAGCCACCAGTATTCAGAATGCATTTGTGCTGTTTTTGCAGAAAATAAATCTCAAGGGGGACCATGGCTCTAGACCCCCTCTTGAATATAAGGGTACGTTTCTTTATATGATGTGGAGCCTGTGCCCTAGTGCTGATGAAAGGCTATAACGCTCTTGGGAAAAGGAAGCACATCTTTTCTGTTTTCACCCTAACAGAATGGTATTGCAGCATGCATTTCTGGACCTTTTGTCATATTTGTTTCATCAGGCTTGTCCAATAAAAAAGATCTCACCGAGTCTATTGTATCATAAACATAGAAAATAATTGCGTTTGGTGTTGCCGCAAACCGATTGCTTATTAATTATAGTGTACTAATGTATTGTGTTTCTGCTGAGTGTGAATCACATGAGGCTCAATGGAACAACAAACCATGAGGACATCTTTCTGTTGTCATTTAAAAGTGACACTTGTGTCTTTGTCTTGTCCCAACGCGCTCTTTTTCATTTCTCATTTCTGTCTCTCGCTCACAGTTGTTTGTCTTCATTTGTACTGAATGAACACGCTATGTAATCTAATAGATATTCTCATAGGAAGAAATGGTCACACTTGAGTCACTGCAATATCTCAGTTGTTTCTTCCTAAAGAGCAAAGTAATTGGAGACTTTTGAAGACGCTCTTCTTAGTTTTTGTTTTTTCTTGCCAAGAAAAAGATTGCAGTCATCTTGTGCATTTCAGAGGAAGTCTCAAATTGTGCACAGATTTTCCAACAAACAAAAGAAAAGAAAAGAAAAAGCAGGAGAGCAAATGGAAACACTTGAAGTTTCCTGCTTAGATGTTTATTTGGACAAAAACATACCAGTGTCAGAAAAAAAGTCTCAATCTACATTGTAAAAAAAAAAATCTGTTAATTATCAGTTTCCTTTGTTTTGTGATTCATTTACATTTATTTACACTTTCATAATTTAAATTTAATTATGATATCTCTTCTTCCATAACCTTTGATGTTAAAAAGTTTAACTAAGTGAGTTTTAATTGACAGTTTTAGTTTGAAAGAATATATTGTCTGGATTGTCCATTTTAATCTCTTTCTGTATATTATTTCTTATGCAATATTCCGTTTCAAACTACTTAAAATCTCAGCAGAATTAACTTAAACTGTAGAGTTTAAATACCATCATCAAAAGTTGTCAGAGCAGAGATCGAGGTCCCATAATGCAACTTGAAAGCATAAATACACAGAAAACCATAAATCATGTGGAAACCGTGAAGCTACAACTAACTGATAATTAACGTGTATTTTACAGCATGTGTTTACGAGCATACTGATTGAGATAACTTTAATAGCAGTAGTTGTTTCTCATAGACAATTGTGTGTAAATAGAGAGCAAACTAAGGTAACACTTTATTTTGATGGTCCATTTGAGTTTTAGTAGACTGTCTGCTTAATATCTGTTGATACTCCTCCTTCAACTGACTATAAGAAACTTTGCAAGTGCATGTCAATTTACACTAACTCTTACCCTAACCCCAACCTAACATTCTACATCAAAGTAAAAGTGTGACCCAAACTAAAACTTTTTTTTTAGATATCTCACTTGATAAAAATACACAAGTTTCCTAGGCTGCATCTGAAAGATTTAAAATACTGCCTTCGGGGGCAACATTCCAGGCTGGGAAGGCATAAAATAACGTCTGAACCCAAATTCTGCTCGACTTCCTGTCTTCGGAGGTACAGTACCTTTTCATAAATAAATTTTGAGTGAATTTAAGAAACCACCTGTAGGTGACAGACTATTTTCCTCTCCGTATGCACAAGACATGAGCACACCATATTTCTTGGAATACATTGTGAAATACCTAGTGTTCTTCACACAGATGAGTTGGTTTGACAAACCATCTCTCCCTGTGCTTGAAAAACTGAAATACAATTTAGACTTGTAGCATTTATGTACTGCTGCACTCTGATGATTTGAATTTTAAAAAAGTATATTTTATCCTCACTTGTACATGTTAGATTTTCCAGAGATGGGTTGCATCTGGAAGGGCATCCACTGCGTAATAAAAACATGTGCTAGATAAGTTTGCGGTTCCTTTAGCTGTGGCGACCCCGGATTGTTAAAGGTACTTAGCCGAAAAGAAAATGAATGAATGAATGTACATGTTAGACCATTTTGTGTAATACCACACAACACTGCAGCATTGCATGTGGTTACGTTCATTCACTTGCGCATTCTCAGTGGCCACATCTGTAAGTTGCTTTGGATAAAAGCATTTGCTAAATGAATAAATGTAAATTGCTGTAAACAAATATTACCCTAGTTATCAGCAAAGCTGTCTGAAGTCTGTCTGAAACAAGTTTTACGAGGTGCACAAATGCCCTTCCCAGGGTCTGCTGACTAATATTTTTCACAGAGCCCAGAGCAATTTCTTTTTCTTTTTTATCAGAAGACTGCTCAATGTCTCATTAAAGAAAAAAACAACTTCCTATTATATAATAAAGAATAAATTTTGAGTCATTAGCAGTTCATATGGTGGCTGTTTCTCAATATTCATTCTTTAGCGATCTCGCGTCGTCGTGTTCTTGTGTAACGTCATCATAAAGTTCAATTCCAAAACTCAAGACTGCAAGAACGGAGGACACGTGAATGTTCATGGATGTGTTCTTGATATCGAGGAAAACCGGAAAACTCCCTTAATCCACCCACCCCCCTCCCTTAGCTTTTTGGTACAGTCTATAACACCCCCCGGATCACCGACTTTGGTATAGTATCCGATCTCAGCAGCTGCCCGAAACCCAGTTCATAGTACAGTTACTTAGCTGTGTTATTTAGACACCTCACTCCTGACACCTAGACATCCCCACCACTCCACTCCACCACCACCACCAACTCCATCAACCCCCCTTCCGAGGTGACCTGGTGAGACTGGTCTTCACAAGAACATAAATCCGTTTTCTGCGTTCTTGGAATTGAGAAACAGCCATAGTTTTGTAACAAATGCAGTTTCTCATGCTTTAATAGTATGCCTGCAGCTGGTCCAAAATGCAGCTGCTAAGCTTTTAACTGGGACTAAAAGAATTTGTATTTTCACCAGTTTTATAATCCCTTCACTGGCTCCCAGTCCAATTTAGGATTCAGTGCATGTTTGTATGGTCTGGCACCCACTTACATTGGTGAGCTTCCTCTCTGGCGTATTTCTTCTAGGCCTCTTTGGTCGGCTAGTTGTTCCCAAGTCTTCATTAAAATCAAAAGGAGACAAGGCTTTTTCTGTTGCAGCCCCTCGTCTGTGGATTGGTTTGCCTTTATACTGTATATCAGGGGGCTGTTTCATAAACGTTGCTTAGAAAAGCAAAAACCTGACTTCAATGAGCCAAACTAAATGTCCACGCTTAAATTCGTTCCATAACAGCAAGTTAAAGATCATTTAATCTAACTAATCTGAGTTCTGTTTAAATATTCTAGATAACTGCTCATGCACATTACTGTCATGAAACCTTAAAGGTCGAGCATAGATGCATTGATTATGTTGTGTGCCTCTATGGCAACTACGAGAACTAAAAGAACTCTGAAATGAGACTGCTATGTTCACAGCGAGTGAGCCGCGTTTGTTTTTAAAGTTCAAACATTATAATTTAAACATAATAATCAATAACTACAGCTTGCAAAAGAAAGAGAAGACTGGCAGGAAATTGCAGATCATCTCAATAAGCTACATATGTAGCGATATTATTTAAAATATAGGCCATTATATAGGCCTATTAATGGTAAATTAAATATTTGTCACAATATATTGAAATTGTGCTTGCCCGTGTGCGAGACAGAGAGGGAAAGAGAATACGCGCTTACTGCCAATTGTTGCTTGCAAGAAAAAGTTTTAATGCATTGGAGACTAACTGTAACATACAAAATATGCTTAACGTCAGCACATTAGGTTTAAAATAATGGCAACAAAGAGCCATGCACGCACAAGCGGTGGGATTTTTAATTTGCACCTGAAACTGCTGCAAATTGCTGCTTTCCCTTTGACGTGTGTTTCCTGCGTCTCATAGGAAAATATCTTTACATTAAAGTGAGGCTACTGCTCGGCCTGGATCTATCTCCCGATTTTTCCACTCAGGGTTTGATGCTTTAAAGTCATTCTTTAAGAAATGTAGCCTACTTCTTTATATCAGTAATGCTTTTTTAAATATTATTTTCTTTATTACATTTTTGTAATCCATACATAAACATAGGTTAAGTGAATTGAAATGGCATCAAATTACAACAAGCACATGTGAACATTACTTAGATTAAGCTTGAACTTAAGACTTAGGCCCAATCCCAATTCTTCCTCTTAGCCCTACCCCCTAGCCCTTAAAGCTAAAAGAATTGGGACACCAATTCTCTTTAGCTTGAAGACGTTGGGCTAAGGGGAAGGGCTAGATACCCCTTTAAACTGACATTTTTCTGGACCACACTCAAAACCAAGGGGTAAGAAAATTTTCCAGAATTCACCAGCCACAACGGCAGCATAGCTGCCCCCGAAAGTATGGAAATCCACAAATTAGAATTTTTTTGAGATTATTATAAATTTTTACAACAAACAAGCATATCTTTTAATGAATTCATAAACGTTTTCATGTTTTACCGCCATGCTTTTAAAAAAATCTGCTAAAATAAAAACCGCTAAATTTTGGTATTAATAATCTATAATAATAACTCCTGTATAGTATTCCCACACCATTCTGTTACTCAATGACACTCAAATACCCTGTCAGAAAAGTCTACTGGCTGGGAATGACCTTTTTACAGTATTTGATATATTAATGTTGTTTTTTGTGTGTTTACATAGATAAATATGGCCAACGTGTAAATGCGCAGTACAGTTATGATCTTATTGCCACATTAGGTCATTATGATAACATAATATTTGCCTTCAGTGATTTCCTGAAGATAAATACCAAAAAATAACGCAACTGAAATAACTACAGCAGTCGCAATCGTCTGATCTCATATGAAGCAAGAGATTGCGATGGCATTTGATGACTTGTGCTGGTGCTGTAGTGATGTCCCATTTCTTAGGGGTTAATTTTGAAGCCCTTCCCCTTCACACTCTGTTTCAAGGGCCAAGGGGATGGGGTAGGGGTACAAAAATAGAATTGGAATTGGGCCTTAGCCTGAGAATTGCCCTGGACCAGGCTAGTTTCCCAGCATAAGCTGCCAGAGTAACTGAGTTTGAACCATCGTAAATTTATGATTTATGAAACAGAGTACGCCATTAATAAACCTGACTTGCCAAAATAAGACTGGCTTTTTCTCTAAGCTTGGTTTACGGAACAGGCCCCCAGGTCATGCTCTTCCCTTGGTGCTTTTAAATCTCATTTAAATAAATAATCTCCTGTCTCTTGCATTTGATTGTAATTAATTTTATGTTGATTACATGTACAAGTATAGATTGTGTGTTGGTTAATTTGTAAAGCACTTTGGCCAACATTTGTTGTTTTTAAATGACAACAACAAATTTGCATATTCCTATCTTATATTTTTCATCAAAATAAATGTACAAAAGCTGTCACTGGTGGGGCACCTTCTCAAAAAGCACATTTTTCTACTTTTTAGGTACTATTTTCTTGGTTAAACATCCAAATCCAATCCATCCATTTATGGGCTCAAATTGATATGAGAAAACTGATATTATTTTTCATATCACTGTGTTTACAAGTGCAAATGATGCCTCTAGAGATGGTTATTGACACGTGCTCTAAGCACTAGACCAATCACAACAGACTTTGTCATGTTGGACTTGGACCAATCAAAGAATAGGCTGTAGGAAAGAGGGGGCTTGGAAAGACTGAATAGATTGTTTCAGAAAGTGTAAAAAGAGGCGATGCTGCATTATTCATAATAAATAAATTAAACAATTTTTAACAGTTTGGATGGATCTAAATTAACAACAGGAGACCTCTAAAACAAAACTAGAATTTATTTAAATGGCATAAAAGTAGAGCTTTAATAAACATGACTGAGAAGTCTATTACATTTTCAGATACACTAATCTCTCAGGGAGAAATATTAGAGAGGTGCATTCTTGGAACGCCTGATGCATCAGAATGAGGTTTAACAACACAATTCCCAAACCACTGTGACGTTTCAAATGCACTACCGATCCCAGTCAGACTCGTGTCAGGTTGCTAAAAGGCAGAGAAGGAGTGTTTCACTGCTGTTTGTGTCCTGCAGAAAGTTCCCCAATGCTTATCAGGTGAGCGACATGTGTTGTTGCTCTCTCGGCCTCACAAAGCTCATCCGGCTCGGTTATCAACGAGACCAGGCCCACTGCCATTTGAGAGGGTGAGTCAGCTCCCCGCAGCCTGGATCAGTTTCTGAGTCCTTCTGTTTTTTTATGTCCTGCCGGAGCCCAGAAGCACATGCTCGAGAAACATGCACATAAGCGCCTGTATACACCTTTTTGTCCACCCTCCACCCTGCTAATGAACAGTTGACACCAGAGATGACCCACCCTCGTGCTTTCTGTGAGAAACAAAAGCAGGCCTTACCTTAGGGATGCACTCGTAACCGTTAGGTAACATTAGTTGGTTATTTAAGTGTGTGTTTACCACTGTTCACTGCCTACTCACTGGAGCGCCAAGTCTAGTGGAGATTGATATCGGTGCTCAAGCCTTTTTTATGATTCTTTTAGCAAGAACAAACATGTTTTTCATTGGTGAGAGCGCAGTGTTTTTGTGGAAAGGTTAAAACCAACTTGCGGTTTGGATAGATGGCAGGCGGTCTCTAGGTTAAACATGAGTCAATTTGATGGTGATTGTTTGAAGCAGGGGCGGCATCCGCCTCTTCTTTCTCTATTTTTCTTCTATGTCTCACTTTATTCCACTTTTAATCCTGTTAAAAACATAAGGATAGATTTTTAGTCATCTTTATGCTGGTTATTTCAGCTATAAGGCAGTCGAAGATGGGATATAAGCATGTAGGTATGCAGCTCACCAGTATATCTCGATGATTAAAGGAATAGATCACTCAAAACTGAAAAGCGACTCCAATGTCAGGACCAAATGAATTTTCAAGTTGCTTTAAAACCATATAAAGGTCCTGTGAAGTGTTTTGAAATGAGCGAATTTCAAATTTTCATCCAATGTCTTACATTATCTCAACCGAAACCCGTAGAGAGGATGGGACATAGTGTAGCTCCTCCCCTTAAAAAAAAATTGTGTTTAGTTTTATCACTGCTCTGTCAGTGAGAGTAGTTGAGCTCAAGCACATCAAATGTGAAACCTCTTGAAGGGGGCGGGGCATGTCAAAGAGCATTTGATTGGTCACAATTTGATGAGAAACTGTAGTATAAAGCGGAAATTTAGGCGGAAATTACAAAAACTGCAAGCTTTTCATGTTTATATCGGTTTTATATGTTCTAAACGTTAAATTTGTCGCTATTTTGGTGCACACTAGCTTATAGATATCCTAAAAACTAACAATACTGATAATAACATCTAAAACTAAAATTGCCACACTGTTTACAAATAAAATAATTTGGGTAGAACTTATACTGTACAATAACAGTACATAAATAATGATGTGTTAATATAAACATTACTTTATTATGGACAAATGATGAGTAAATGCTTGCGCTAATCATCAACTAACTTTAACTACAACATGAGTCACATGAGTTCATGTGTGAATAACGACTATCTTAATTACTTGTTAGTAGCGTTGTCCAGATCCGATCACGTGATCGGAAATCAGGCCCGATCACGAGGTTTCAGACTCTATCAAAATT
Organism: Danio aesculapii; assembly: GCF_903798145.1. Lineage (NCBI taxonomy): Eukaryota > Metazoa > Chordata > Actinopteri > Cypriniformes > Danionidae > Danio > Danio aesculapii. Next base: position 30,243,853 of record NC_079453.1, on the reverse strand, counting down.
GAACGTTACCTCCCGATCAGCACTCGAATATATATATATATATATATATATATATATATATATATATATATATATATATATATATATATATATATATATATTATTCTCTCAATAGTTCTGCGGTGGCACAGAGCTTGACCTCTTTCTTGACTTCACACAGAAACAGAATCTCGTGTGGTATGACATCGTTAAGTTGCAGAGACGCTATTGGTTAAATGCCGGCAAAGTAGAACATGGAAGCAGCTTGAAAAAGAAAGCGCGAGTATGTCTGCGGTCCGGAGGTATTATAAAGCTGATGACAACAACATTGTCATAGCAAACTGTGAGATATGTAAACTTGGGATTGCAAGAGGTGGAAAGGAAAAGGCTACATTTAACACATTTAACAAACCTGATAAGGCCCCTCAAAAACAAACACCAGACACAATACAGCAAGTTTACCCAGGCAATCCAGCTGAAGACGAGTCGCTTATACTGCAGGAGAGTTTGAAGAAGAGAGAAAAAAATACCCCGTGAAGGCACAGGATATCACAGCCAAGATAGCACAAATGATCGTAATGAGTGACCTACCATTCACCTTTGTAGAGAACCCTGGATTTCTCATGCTTATGGAGCACATAGAACCTTGATTAAATTTTTTTAAATGTATTATAGAAGCATCGGATCAGGTTTCGGTATCGGTAAATACTCAAAATCAAATGACTCTGACTCGAAGGCAAATAAACCTGATCAGGACATCCTTACTTGTAAGTACATGCTTGTTTGTTAATTAATGTATTAATTACCACATTAGTTTATGCTTAATTTATCCATCATGATCTCATGATATGTAATGTATAATTATATAATGACTTTACTTGAAGGGGCACATCATCTTTATCTCATTATTAACTACTCATGAACTCCTTATGCACACCTGTCTAGTGTGTTTAAACTGAATAACAATAGAAAAGAGTTCTGTCAACGTCTACAAGATTAGTTTAAGCACAGGAGTTTATAAGTAGTTAATGAAGAGTTAATGATGATGTTCCCCTCCAAGTAGTCATGACAAAATTATACATTAACAGCTCATGAGTTCAAGTTAGCTTAAACTTCAATGTTGATTAATACATTAAATAACAACATGAACTAACAAGTAATTAAGGCAAGTAACTAACAAGTGGTTATTCACACTTGAACTCTTGAAAATTGTTATTAATGTACTATTATTGTAAAGTGTTACCATAATTTGTTAAAGTTGGTTGACCAAGAAAATCTTGTGGTGTGTATTGGGATAGTGTACCAAAAAAATGTTAAAATACCATTATTTTAAAATCCAGAAAGATTTTCAGGTTAGTATATGTTAAGAATAAACTTAACTTTACTGTTTCTTGGGATTAAACGTAGAGAGAAGAGAAGACAAGTTTTCCTGATTGCTGTTGCTGCAGTTCACTCTCATGGTGTTTATTCCCTCTTTTCATGACCTGAAGCATAGTTCAGCTTCATTCTCTCATAAGTTGTAAACACTGACTCACTTTGACATGAGGGAGGGGAGGTGTGGCCTTGCATAATTAGCTTGGCCCTAGGCAACTAGTATAGAGTACAGAGCCAGTCGGCCCTGACTTCCAGTAGTAGCTACTTTTTGCTCACCAGTAAAATAAGTTTTTGAAGTTGCTTAAAGAGGATAAAGGACTGCTTAATCCAAAATGTAAATTTACCTCAAGACAAGGCCAAGATGGATTTTCAGGATAGCTTTTTTTCATATTTAAATAACTTTAGCCATGCCAATTGTCTGTAAAACAAGTTGGTTCATGTTCAGAGTTGTACTAGCCATATGGCTCACTAGCAATAATTTGTTTACCCAGGCTGTTTAAAAGGATAGTTCACCCAAAAATGAAAATGTACTCTCTATTTACACACCCTCAAGTGGTTCCAAACCTTTATGAGTTTCTTTTTATCTGTTGAGCACAAAAGAAGATATTTCAAAGAAAGCAGGTGTCCAGTTTTCTTCAAAATATCTTCTTTTACTTTTGACAGAAGAAAGTCAAACAAGTTTGGAACAAGAAAAGGGTGAGTGAATGATGACAATTTTCAGTCTTAGTTACAATTTTTATAATGATTTCAGAAAAGATCAGCTATATATCTTACAACCCCAAATCAGGAAGTAGGGGCAGTATGGAAAACGCAAATAAAAAAGAAACGATTTCTAAATTTACATAGACTTATATTTCATTGCAGAGAATACAAAAAACGTTATTTAACATGTTCCTCATGTTTTTTTTTTATGTTATTGTATTTTTCAACATAAACGTGTTCCAATTTTAGTTCTTGCAACACATTTAAAAAAAGTTGGAACAGTAATGCATTTACCACTTTGTGATGTTGCCATTCCTTTTCACAACACTCAAATGTGTTTAGGGACTGAAGACACCAAGTGATAACGTGTTTCTGGTGTAATTGTGTCTCATTCTTCCTGCAAACAAGTCTTAAGCTATGCAACAGGAGCACACAATGTCCATTTCTTCCAATAATACTTGAAATACTGATTCATCTGACCACAATGCATGTTTCCCCAGAGAAGTCGACCATGCTTATGGACACATGTTAACACAGGGCTTCCTTTTGGCACAGTACATTTTTAACTGGATTTGTGGATGTAACCACGTATTGTGGTACTTGACAAAGGTTTGCCAGAGTAGTCCTGAACCCCTTGTGGTCAAATCAATTATAGATGAATGACGTTTCCTAATGCAATGCCACCTGAGGGATAGAAGATCTTGGTTGTTCAGCTTAGGCTTGCATCCTTGTCCGTGTACACACTGAACCTACTCCAGATTCCTTGAATCTTTTAATTACGTTATGCACAGTTGAGGTGAAATATCTAAATATTTTCCTATTTTTCTTTCGTTTTTATACATTTCAATAATTTTCTCATATATTTGTTGGCAAAGTGGACATCATTGACCCATCTTTGCTCCTAATGGACTAGGCCTTTCTTGGATGCTGCTTTTGTACCAAATCATGATTACAATTACCTGTTTTAAATCACATCATTATTTAACCATTTTACCTGATTGCTAGCCCTAAACCGCTGTCCCAACTTTTTTGGAATGTGTTGCAGGTCTTAATGACAGAAAATGATGTATATTTAGAAATGAAATGAAGTTGACCAGACAAAATTGTATAAATTTGGAACTCACTACATTTTTTTTTTGTTGTTATTTTTTTCCATACTGTCCCAACTTTTTATGATTTGTGGTTGTACTAAATATTTATCATCCACTTAAGAAATAAATTCATACAAGTTTGGGTGGAAAAAAGGTCATACAACATGAGCGAGAGTAAATGATGACAGAATTTTCATTATTTGGATTAACTTTCCAATCTTTTTTAAAAGCCTGATCGAGACACCAGCACACCAGCACCCTCCAAACACAACATATGCTGCTGACAGGCCATGCTGGTCTTTTCATCAGGAAATAAAAAGATGTTAACTGTTTCTGTCTCACGTGTGGCTATATAGTGTCATAACAGCTGCCAGCCCAGAGAGTGTGTCTTTTAACATCCCCTGACTCACCAAACCTGTCAATTGTCCGCTAGATAGGGATATTATACACCAGAGTTCATGACTGGGCCATGCCATTGTGCTCTCTTTTCTGTTTCCAACCAACAGGCATGCCTTTCACTGTCTTGACTATGGAGACACGCTGTTCAAACAGCCCAGTGAGCAGCTGTTACAGGTAGACACGCAATGTGAGTAACCAAACACTGGCCTTTCTCAGTAATAAATGGTAAACGCTGACTCCAAAAACTCCAGATGTTAATCTGATAAGGATAAAAGACAACAGGGAGTTTAGGATTCACTCAACCTGTCAAAGTGCTCGTGGGTCATGAAAGCACACCATGCCTTTGATGGGATATCAGGGTATTGTGCTCAGTCTGTAGCACAAACACAGACTCATGAAGCAAAGATAAGAACAAACAGTGAAGAAGAAAGAGACAGAAGTGAGAGTAAGTTAGCTTTTTGGACTCTTCTTTCCCTGTTTCTACCTTGTTGACTTAACTCCCATCTTCTATTGATCCCTTTTTAAGTGCTTGTTTGCGTAGACCACAGACTATTGATATCCTTTGAAGGTAAAAGGGCTTTTTCGTATTCTTGTTTTGTCTCCTTCTCTAAGGAGGAATTCACCTGGCATTTGATTTGATTCAGCTGGTGTCCCACAAGCACAAACAAAAAAACCTTTTGACAAGACGTTCTTCTAACACAGCGTCTTGAGTCACTAACTCCATCTCCTAGCCTTCAAGCTAATGAGTCTCTGAGTGACATTTTGCTAATTTCACAAGACAGTCTCCACAGATAAGTGTCTTTCAGTCTTGTCTTGGGTTTTTTTGACAACTGATGTCTTTTCTAACTTGTTTTTGTCTCTACACACTGTCAATTTTCAAATCAGCCGGTGAAGACTGACACCCGGTAGTAGCGAGAATCGCTAGAGCAGACACTAGCATTGTTGCTTTTAGTGAACCATAAATGTTTATTGTTTTATTTCAGGTTGAAACTTTGAATGTTGTGTGTGAAGGTACAGTAGCCTGAATGTTTGTTTAGAAGTTACAGAATCTGCCAAGGTAACTGTGTGCCAAACATCTGACATTGTGCTGCTGAAGTGATTTGTTAGCACGTTTGGCTAATGTTTTAATGATTTAGCCACACGAGCTGTGAGTCAAAGCTGAAAACCCACTTTTGTGCTGTTCTGTTTATAAAAACCTTCCTTGACATTTCAAACTGAAATACTCCTTCACAACCAAGACTTTCTTGAAGTCATAATATTTCATAAGAGTTGTCAGAAGCCTTTGCTTACATGACTCCCTGAAAGTATCTTTTTGTTGGCTTTGAAATGCCTTGTGTCAGCAGTGTCCGGACTGTTGGTCCATACGATGTGGTTCTATATCAGTTTTCTTGAGTTTTATGTGCAAATCCACTTAAAAGTCCCCCTTTGAGACTGAACTGACCACTATACATCAACAAGTTACGCTCCATTAAAGGCTGGAATGCGGTTTAACTGTCTGTGTAGTTCTAGCTACTTGGGAACACTGCAGTTTATTGTTTACAGTGCATACGGCAAAGGCTAAGAAGCTAAAAAAAGGCCTTTCGGGAACCACTCTAAAACCTAAAAGCTTATTCTGTTTTGTTTAACTTACTGCATGTTGCAACATTTGATGTGATTCAAACCCAAAAATTGTGAAAATACCATAATTTACTTTTCTTTTTTCAAAGTGGATGACTTTTTCTTCTGTGAACCAAAATAGAAGATATGTTGAAGAATGTTCACACTGCTCTTTTCACATATCATTTGAAATGTGCACATTTAAAATTATAATGTTACACTTGATCTTTAAACCTTGTTTTGTCCGTTTGGAGGGATGTGTTAAGTAATCATAAAATTTTCATTCATTCATTTTCATTCAAGTCCCTTTATTCATTAGGGGTCACAGTAGCGGAATGAACCGCCAACTTATCCTGCATATGTTTTACACACCGCATGCCCCTCTAGCTGCAATCCAGTACTGGAAAACATGCATACACTTTCATACGCACACACTCAAACACTACGGCCAATTTAGTTTATTCAACTCACCTTTACTGCATGTCTTTGGACTGTGGAGGAAACCGGAGCACCCGGAGGAAACTCACGCAAACAAGGGGAGAACATGCAAACTCTACACAGAAATGCAAAGTGACCCAACCGAGACTTGAACCAGCGACCTTCTTGCTGTGGGGTGACAATGCTAACCACTGCGCCACCATGTCACCAGTAATCATGAAATAGAAACATTTAAATGTTTAAATTAGTGTTGTAGCTGTTAGACCTGAAGAACTCCTGATAGTTTTACAATAATTTATATGGTACAATTGTAACAATTCACTGTGTCTGGGTAATAGTCAACATGTAAAGTAGCAGGTGGTGGTATTTCACTTTGGCACTAGTTGCTGCCTGTCACAAATAGGAACAAAATATTAATTAAAAAGCAAAACAAGGCAAAAAAAGAGAGAAGAAAATAGATTGCAACATGCTTTGTACAGTGGTTATGGTAACAAAGACTCCCTACACTCATGTTTTGAATTGTGACAACACTATTACAGTTGCAAAAATATAACCTTTATTGTGACAAACATTTATTTATTAATTTACTGAATCTCCAAGTACATGTAGTGACTTAACATTAATTTCAGACATTATTATTTACTATCCTTTTAATAAGCCTAATAATACATATAGTATAGCTGAGTATAAAGTATAGTAAAATGTGACTATATCTCATGGTGCATACCTTGCACATAGCCAGCACCATTGTGATCATTTATATTTTTTGCATTTTATCACTGTGTTGAGTTTCTTTGCTGGTGTTTTTAGTTCATGCCAGAAATGTGTGCAATGCAACTAGTAGCAGTAGCTCAAATTATACCTGGCAAAACTGCCGTTTTTCCCAGGAGTCTCCTGTATTTCAGGCCTACTCACACTATGCTATCTGAACCTTGCCCAGGTGCATTTCCCGGTTCGTTTGACTAGTGTGAGTGCTCCGAATTGGTCTCAGGTGTGGTTCAGTTGGCCAGCCCTGGCCTGGTTGTAAGAAGTGTGCCAGAGCACGGTTCGGTTGGGCTTTGGCACGGTATGCTTGAAGTGTGATCATAAAGCGCACCTGAGCCCGAAACTGAAGACGCGATGTTACTTTTAAGGGACTGTTTCATATGGATTTATTACTCATTCTTACTTTTCAATGAACGCGAACTGTCATAGTTTATTAAAGACACAAACCCCTCACTGCACATCAGCTGCACCTTTAGCAAACCTCCTGATACCTGCAGCACGAGGACTTTATGATAATTTATGAGCGTCAAAAGTGGTGGATCTGTTCTGCAAAATATTTGACGGCGTGTCACTGCATCCCAAACGACTAAAACAATATAAATAAAGTAATCTCCACTGTGCTGAGTGAGGGCGCTTCTCTTGCTGTTAAACTGAACAGCCGCATCATCGATGATGTTAGTGTGCTCAGGTTTGGAAAGCAAATGGCAGCATAAGTGCAGGCCAATCGGGGAGAGGGGACAATCGCACTCCGGCATGGTCCAACTTAACTGTAGCTAGTTTGAGCACGCCCTCAGACCCATCTCCCGCCACCTTCCCATTTTGTTATTTCAGCCAGAAAACTCCTGTAATTTCACCCAATGGGTCCTCAACTTTTTGATACAGTCTGTAACACTACAGGTCGCCAACTTTGGTAGCATCCGTCCATAGTACAGTTACTAACACCACAGTACAGTTACTAACTCAGTTCTCAACTGTGTTATTCAGACATTACCAACAACCTCCAAGCCCCCGGTCTGGCAGGTATGGCTCAAACTTGCACTAATTTAAGAAGGAAATAAGCAGGCCAATTTGACAAATCTAATCTTAAATTACACACAAAACAAATGTATTCATCCAGAGTTTTTTCACAGGATTTGAGACTTGCTAAACATATCTGCCATTGGACTTGCTCAATACCTACAGTTCTCAGCCCCGCCCTCACTCGTCATCAACACTACCAAGCTGACCAATCACAGATCTTGCTCTGCTGTGTCGTAATGTGTAGTTACATTTTTTGAGAGGTGTGCATAAAGTTACATCGCAGCGTATGCTAGGCCTACCGTGTGGATTTGAAGCAGATACATAAATAGGCCTTTACTGTAAACAATCCTTGTGTAAAAGAGCGATATGAACATTCTTCAGAATTTCTGTTTTCCCATAAAGAAAGTCAAGCATTTTTGAATGACACGAAAATGAGTAAATAAGAGACTTTTCATTTTGGATGAGGTGTCCCGTTAACATTCTACACACAACCGAATGTTCTATTGCAACTGTGATTACATGGACTGAGTCTGACCTGACCGGAGGACTGCATTTCCCCCCCGCTAGCAACACAGACACAGAACTCAAACTAATGACTTTTCTTTCCTCACTCCCTCACAGGAAGATGATAAGAACACCATGAACCAGGTTCACCTGAGGCCAGTCGATGTGTGAGAGTCCTTTAATCACTCTCTTTCTCTTTTTTTCCCCTCTCTCTGACATACTGACTGTTTTCCCCTTCTTTCTGCTCCTCGTCACATCTCGTCTTTTCTCTTCTGGCTGCAATTAATGCCATTGCTTTATCAAACGGCCTCGTCCTTGATGATGTGCTGCAGATTAGCATGCATGTCTCGTAAGGACTCTTAATGAGTCCACCTCCTAAAAGAGATGAAGACCACAGGAGATAAGATGAAGATCGTTTCTGCAGTCCACACGGCTGGGCTTATCTAATAGAACTGATGCAATCCACATCATGTCATGCTGAGCCAAAAATAGTCTCTCTCTCTCTCTCTCTCTCTCTCTCTCTCTCTCTCTCTCTCTCTCTCTCTCTCTTTCTTTCTCTCTCACTTCGTTCCCTTCATGCCAGATCATCTCATTGCATCTCATTTCCAGAGGGGTTTTTAGGGACAAGGGGACTTCCATCTGCTGTTTATAAATACCATCGAGGTCAAAACATTCAGAATTCTTTAAGTAAACAGGACATGTGGAGAATAAGTCTGAGCGCACTTCATTTTTTTTTAATGGCTGCTGTTTTCGTGTTATAAAGCACTCTCTCCATTTTCCCCCCTTCATAAGTTCCTGGTTTTGTTGACTCTCCAAATGCCTGCGAGTCGTTTATGAGGTCATATGTCATGCGTTGAACAATTAAAGATACAAGCTAAAATTAGAGTGCTTCTGGATTTTACTGTCCCCACCTGCATCGGGCCCAGCAATGTTTTCCCATAAAACCCTGCGGGGTAGAGATTAAACTGCGACTGGCCAAGACTTTCATTATGAAGCAATATTATCTGTGTTATTTATTATCATCTGTATGTGTGTCTGAGAGAGAGAGAGAGAGAGAGAGAGAGAGAGAGAGAGAGAGAGAGAGAGAGAGAGAGAGAAACAAAAGCTCTATTCAGACAGGATTAGTTCTCTAAACCATTATTAACATAGTGATGTCATATACTGGTTCTGACGGGGTTGGGTATCTGTGTAGTTACAAAGATAGCAGTGTATGTTGACTGAATGTGGACGTTATGAAGGTCATGTGCTGTGGATGTGAATGAAATAATTAGGACATTATGGGTGTTTTTCAAGAGATGTTTCAGACAAATATGAAAAACAAATCTGTGATTTAACATTACTACTATTATTTTTATTATTATTATTATTATTATTATTATTATTATTATTAGTGTGCATACAATTGAGGCCTGTAGCAGTGTTGGGGAAAGTTACTGTAAAAAGTAACTAAGTATTATACTTTTTAGTTTGATGAACATGCAAGGGAAGTTAAACATTTCTCATGGCCTGGACAGTCACCTGATTTAAATATTATTGAGTCACTTTGGGCTGTTACCATCACAACAGAGTATTATGGCCATTATTCTGCCAGAAGTATGCCTCAGAATCACTCTGGTCACTGTGCAAGACTTAAATCTGTCATTACCAAGATGAACTGATGGTGCATTGGCTGCAAAAGGAGGCCCTACATTGAATTATTGTGGTTTAAAACCAGGCGTTTCAGTTTCATTGTCCAACTCCTGTAAATAAAATATATTTAAAACACAGGAGAACAAATGTCTGTCAATAAGTGGCAAAACAAAAACTAGCTGGCAGTTACTGCATTAATTAGTTAAAAAAAAATTGCATTAATTACTTTAAAAAAATTATCTGATTACATAAATTGTGTTACTTGTAGTGCATTACTGTTGTGATCGCCAGCGGTGTTGCTCCGCTGGGGATTACTTCTTGTAGTCTGTTGTAATCACCAGTGGTGTTTTCTCTGTTGGAGATTACGTTCTACCGAACTACAATTCCCAGAACTCTTTGCTCCCATCAACTCCTGCAACAGCTGACAATAATTCGGAGACACACACACATTCACAGCTGTAGCTCATGATGCACTGATAACAAGGACTACACCTCACCTTCACTCACACATTGCCGAGTCTTGTTTCAGTACTGAACATTACAAAGTATTTTTTCAGGGTTTGTTTTTCTGTGTTTTAATTTTTTTTTAAATTCTTGGACCCTATCATACACCTGGTGCAATAAGGCGCAAGACCTGTTTGTCGCAATTTGTTGCTATTTTCAGACCAACGCAACCCTAATTTTACCACTTTGCGCCACATTGTTTAAATAGTAAATCCATTTGTTTTGTGTAGTTTTTTACGAGGCAGTCTGAGGCGCGAGCGGTTTCGCTTTCTTCCTTGCGCTCGCGCGCGTCTAACATTATATCTGAAATAACAAACTTCTTGAGCTTATGATAATAACGTGCGCTTGATTATTGACGTGTTTTTGAAACCCGATCCTGTCAGACACTGACAAAAGCGAGAGTGAAGCGCGGAAAAAACAAAGGAGAAGCCGGAAAAAAGGAGCACATTATTTTTTCAGCAAACGTGAACAAAATGCCATGATTAACTATTATTGTTATTATCACCTTTTGGACTAATATGAACTCAGAATGATGGAATTGCTCTCTAACAGAGGCTACATGTGCTGCTGAAGATTATAGACACAGATGAGAGGTTTACACTGACTGTGCTATATATTTTGTTGTTTTTGAACCTAAATACGGACGAAATGTCTGTTGTGTGTAGTTCTTCTGTAATTGATAACATATCGGAGACTGTAAGGGGCTGTTTGTGTTTATACATGTTCATTTATTTATTTAATATAATTGCAGACGTTACAGTAGGCTGTTTCGCACTGTCATTGATCTGCAGTTATAATCAACTCATGTTCATTGAAAAGTTAGTAATAAACATTTCTACACAAGTATTTATGTGTATGAAGCATCTGTTTTGTGAGAAGTGCTTTTCATATGATATGGAAGTGACCCGTAAAGCTTTATTGTAGACATTTCCTCCAGCGAGAATGACGTCGACTAAAACTTTCTGTCATACACCACGCCCACCAAAAGGGTACCCTTGTTAGTGGAAACGCAAGCCTGATAAAGGTGACCCGTACCAAACCGATCCGTACCGTACCGTACCAGTCAGTGGAAACGAGCCATAAAAAGACTGTGCAATAGACCAGCTGAAAAACAGCTCTAAAGTCCAGCGCAGAGTGCATTAGTTGTGCACCTACACATTGCTTAATACACACGGGATATACATCAATACACAAATATATTTACAAATGAAAAAAAAAAAAATCAAATATTACAAAAAGTATTATTTACTGCATAAATATAAAAAGCACTGCATCCATGCCTTCATGTCGTGTGGCTTTTTTCAGCTTATTCATGACAATTTGCTTTTGTATTATGTTATTATTATTACTAGTATAATTATATGCTTATTTATGTAGTTTATATTTGTCCACCTGTCGGGTTTTGGAGACGTATGCATCATCATATAGAGCATAAGAATATGACGTGTGTTTGGATATAACTGAGTTTTTTTTTTGACCACACTTTGTTATTATAGTTCATTTATTCGTTTGCTGGAAATTAGAACTGAATTTAGAAATTGTTTTCTTTGCGGTTATCAAACGAAATCAACTATGTAGGCTAATGCATGTCTTTAGTGGAGTGCGTACAAGATCATTTTCTTATGCATAGAAGTAAACAATTAAAGTAAAGAGTAAAAGTTAAGTAAAGAGAAAGTAAAGAGGCCTATTGGAGGAGCATTGTTCTTTATTCTCTCCTCAGGTGGTCTGTTTAACTCGCTAGTGAAGCATTCAGTTTTTCCACTTACAAATTCTGCCATGTAAATAGCAAAAGCACCATGGTGTGATGCAACTGACTCTTAAAGGGAATGGGACATGGGACTCTGATTGGTTTAATGCTCAAAACACACTTATAACTCATTAAGAGAATAAGCACAACTCTGTTAGACTGTGCGCCTTAATGCTTTTGCGTCATGTGCTTTTGTTTTTTTAGATCTAAAAAAACTTTAGACCCCCCAACACACAATGTTATCAAAAAAATGTTGCCATTCTAATTACTTATTTTGTTCTTGCTATAGGACATTCCAACTGGACATCACAAGTGGAATATGAACCGAAATCAAGACCCCCTCTAGGGCATCAACCCCCCTACACGTCTGTAGAAACTCATTTTCCATAGGCCTGACTTCAGTATATTTATCAAGGTAAGACTTTTTAAAGGCGAGAATAGATCGATTACAGTGATAATTCTGAGCAGAATGCAGGATCTGGCTCTCCTTATTGATTTAATTTTCTTGTTATGTTGGGTGGGATGCCAGCTGGCAGTAATTTGAAACACCAACTGTTTTTATTCCTTTTTACCTAGTAAGTTGGCCAAAAGGGTGCAGAAATGTAGTTTTAGTCGCAGTACTCAACAATGTTCTACATAAATGAGAAGCACTGTCAAAAATAAGAGATTATGTTTAGGTTTTTTAGGCAATTTGCTCCTCATTTTATAATTGTTCAAGAAAGTGACCTGAAAGCAAATCTTACTCTAGGAAAATCCCAGTCTGAATAAAACTAATGAGAGACATTGTATTTGATGATTTTATATAATTATTTAATACAGGATTTATAACACAGAAAGAGTTTTTTACTCCACAATGATTGAACCTCTCAAACTTTTGCCATTTATGCATGACAATTCTTATAAGAATAATAGAAACTGCTTAAATTGTTTTAAACCTGTACAGTAAAAATACTTTTATTCAGTTAGATTTATGATTGCAGCAGTTAAGCAACAAATTGTGTTATAATCATCATTTATTATTATTATTATTATGTTGTTGTTGTTGTTGTTGTTGTTATTATTGTTACAAATTTTTATTGCAATTTTTATTATGCGAACAGATATACAAATTACAGGACCAAATCAAAAAAGTATAATTATAATGCATGTGTGCGTGTTTGGGATAGTAGGTGTAATAGTAGTAGTAGTAGATGAAACGGGATGTACATCAGGAAGGTGACAAATAATAATAATTTAATAAATTAAATAAATTTGTTACAAAATACCAATAAACAATTATAACAACAACAATAACAACAACAATAAATTTGGTCACAAAATACCAATAAATAATAATAATAATAATAATAATAATAATAAATAATTATAATAATTATAATAACAATTTTAACAATAACAACAACAACAACAATAATAATAATAATAATAATAGATTACCAAGAAATGATAATAATAATAATAGTAATAATAACAACAATAATAATAATGATAACAATAGATGACCAAGAAATAATAATAATAATAACAGCAACAACAACAACAACAAAATGATAATAATAATATAAAATAATAATAATATAATAACAATAATATAAATGAATAATAATAACAATAATATTATTATTATTATTATTATTATTGTTGTTGTTGTTGTTGTTGTTGTTGTTATTGTTATTATTAATATTGTTAATAAGGCTGCCTTATTGTCCTCTGTGATCAATTTAATTATTTATTAATTTTGCATAATAATAGAATAAAGTGTAATTACATTTTAATAATGAACATACATTAATTGTTTATTCATTAATTTTTTTTTTGTTTAGTCAGTGAAGTAATCAACAGATTAATACATTTACGAAATCATTGTTAGCCACAGCTCTGGTTTGATGCATAAGCATGTAGTTAGGCACATCTATTAATGCAAGCCGTCAGTCAGGCCAACTCCTGCACATTAACCTGCTCTCCAGTCACAACACAAGCAAACTCCTCTGAGTGACATGTTGTCAAACACAAGCAGTCAGAGATTAGTCTGCTCTTATCTGCATAGCTGAGCTGCTGAATCAGCAGTGTGCAGCGCTAGACTGAGCATGCTCTCAGGACTCAGGGTGCCAGTTGTTTATCTCTGCAGGATGTTAGTCAGGGCCCCCGGGAGCAGGGTTATGGAACAGGCATGTCTACTAGAGCTTCTAGTGGAGTCCTGGGTGTCATAACACTGACTCATGACCCAGTACTGCACGAGGCCACAGCATCACGCATACATCCTTGTTGACTCAAAAGTCCAGTGTGGAGAGACGAGTTCATGAAATAACAATCACAGTATGAAAGATGAAAGCCATCCAGTCCTCCAGCTCTTGCCTTTCCTCAAGACTATCGGCATGATCTGAAACCACAGAACTTCTGCCAAGCAGCTGTTAAGGACACAACCAGAAGGAACTTGGAAAAAAAAAACAGTGTAGTACATTTTATGATTAAGACCAAAGTTTTACTTTTTCTTTAAATGAAGGTACTCTGAGTGAGTTATGTTGTGTAAATACACACTTTCTAATTTATAGAACTATTGAACTTAATGTAATCTTTTAAAAATGTCAATTTAACAAACTTAAAGGTCCAGTGAAATTAAAATAATTTATTTTAAATGTTTGTTCAATTCAATTCACCTTTATTTGTATAGCGCTTATACAATGTAGATTGTGTCAAAGCAGCTTCACATAAAAGGTCACAGTAAATAGGAACAGTGTTTGTATCAGCATGTTTGTGCTGGCAAGGTAGTGTGCTACAAAACAGTTGCAAAATTTTCATTTAGAAAATATAAACATCAGTATCTTTTGTCACTTATACCTAAATGGATCAACACTTTTTGATTGGTTAAATCTTGACCAATCAAATGCTCTCTAGTATCTGACAAGCCCCGCCCCTTCTAGACATTTCTGAATTGCTTTTCATTTGATGTGCTTGAGCACAATTACTCTTACTGGCAGAGCTGTGATAAAACTAAATTCTATTGGGTGTTTTTTAAGGGGAGGAGCTATTCTATATCCCACCCTCTCTTCATGTTTCAGTTGAGATTAGGTCAAGCATTGAATACAAAAGAATATATATATATATATATATATATATATATATATATATATATATATATATATATATATATATATATATATATATATGTATATGTATATATATATATATATGTATATGTATATGTATGTATATATATATATATATATATATATATATATATATATATATATATATATATATATATGTATATGTATATGTATATATATATATATATATA
>NC_079453.1:29891307-29901307 GCF_903798145.1 Danio aesculapii | reverse complement strand
GGTTGTATGTGATATTAACATGTTACAATACAGATTTTGTCACATTTCGCTGGAGCACATTTTACCCACCGCCTCTCTGCATTCAGCAACCGTCTCTGCTGGAGGTGGGGCTTTGCAGGTGTAAGGTGAAAGAACCAATTACACACTGTTGCCACAAGAAGTCTCCCAACAACCATAAAATAAACAAAATAACACTTTTTGGTCAAAGACAATTAAACATTATTTTAACCCTGTTACATCAGTTGCAAATGGTGGCCAAAAAATGGTATGGTACAGTTTGCTTTATGTACCTTTTGACAGTGAAAACAGCCATAAAAGCGATGCGAAGCGAACCGCACCGTACCACTCAGTGGAAATGGGCCATAGCAGGTCACTGCGGTTAGTGTCATATTATGACTGAATATGTAGGTTAGTGTATGCTCCATTAAGCCATTTTGTTTCTGTCAACTTTGCCCTTAATAAAATAATGAATAAACTATTACAGCTCAGAATAATTTTGTCAAATTTGAATTTTTTTTGGCGCAATTAGTCCTGTAATAAGCAGGGTAAAGTACATCCAGGTGGTTGTTTTCACAGAACTCACAGGAACAAATCGAGTGAGCCAGTGATTCATTGAGAATTCATAAAGAAAGTCACTAGACAGTGAGCTATTTTGAACAAATTGTGATGAAAAATCTACAAGTAATTCAATAAAGAACTTAATACAAGCACCTGCCGCCACCTACTGCCGGTTTTAGTGTCAAATTTATCCTTGAGAGACCTAAACCAGAGATGGCACCATCACAAACTCACACTCAGCCAAATCTTGTTTAAATATTAACGTCAATATATTCCCGTAACACATTGAGGCCGGTACCACACATCAATAGTTGTTGGTTAGTTCGTAGTATACAGCGTGTACTTGACAGTCAGTACTCCATTCCAAATTTATATATATTTTTTCATAGCCTCTGAGAATTTTTGAATGAATAAGTGTTTCAGTACAAACAACCTCCCCATTACACCACACTTACTAGTAAACAGTCAAAGAAATTTGATTTGTTGCTTATAAACAAGACATTAAAACACTGTGCAACTTCAATACCCATGTGTGAGGATACTGGCTTAAGCTGAAGGTCACTGCATGGCTACAGAGCATTTCCAAACACTCCATTATTATGCTTGCACATTTCAGAGTCTTGGAAACACAGAGACACACAGAAAACGTGTTTGCGTAACCCTTCGCTAGACCTGAATTGCTTTTTCACCTCATTGAACATTACCCTGAATTCCGATGCTATACCCGTGGCGCTTTCGCTCTCCTCCTTTCATGCAAACACACACGCATATGCATAACGGTTAGAATTATGCCCTTTTTGTCTCTCTCTGGCTCAGTTTCTGCTTGCACACCCTCTCCGCTTCTCTGTTTCTGCCTCGCAGACATGCAGCCAAAAAATTGCGAGGCTTTCTAGCGCAAGCTTCTCCCAATCAGACACTCACTGGTACCTCCAGACACTGCTTTAACAGCTCCCTGGCGCCTCCCCACACACAGCTGTGCCGGTGACCCAGTAAACTCGCAAATGAACCAGCGCTCATGCCATCTGATTGGCTGGATCAGAGACGCATGACATGCAAAGAAACACGACCCAGCCTCTCCATCTCTGTCAGCTTTTCTTTAATCCCATTCCAAAAATCCTCCTCTTTTTTTCTCCCCCCTCCCGCTTTATGCCCACAACAGATCCTGTTCCATCACTAGGGGTCATGTCCCCAAATAATATCGTTTTGACTGCAGACATGTGGCGATTTCCTCTAAATCTGTCAAATGAAACAACACAAGACGAATTAGTTCTGCGTTTCTCATGCTTTCCACATCCACGTTCCCATTGGCTAAAGGTTCTACTCCCTCTCTCTCTCTCTCTTTGTGTTCTTACTGTAAATTGCTATTGTTTTTATTTATAACAAATCGTGGGAGAGTGGAGTGCTGGGTGTCTGGCTCTGTCGCTGCGTCTTGACCAGCCCCATATGTATGGAGGTCTTATTAACTGGGATTTAGGAGAGAAACCTCATGAGCTGCACAATCCTGTCTCAACAAACTTTGCAATTATTTGGACGTAATTTTTGGTGTACTTTAATATTATGTAATACTGAAGTCTATTGTATTTTTTGTGTTTAATAATAAATGTTATGATCTTATTGACATTTATGTTAATGGGAAATCTTTTATATTACTGTAAGTTCCATGTACTAAAATTTAAATGCTTTACCTTTTTTTTACAGTATGTGAATTTTCTTGAGAAAGTATGTTGTAAATACATGTGGATTTAAATACTCACCGGCCACTTTATTAGGTACACCTGTCCAGCTACTCATTAACGCCAGTTTCTAATCAGCCAATCACATGGCAGCAACTCAATGCATTTAGACATGTAGACATGGTCAAGATGATCTGTTGCAGTTGAAACTGAGCTTCAGCATGGGTAAGAAAGGTAATTTAAGGGACTTTGAACGTGGCATGGTTGTTGGTGCCAGACGGGCTGGTCTGAGTATTTCAGAAACTGCTGATTTACTGGGATTTTCAAAACCATCTCTAGGGTGTACAGAGAATGGTTTGAAAAAGAGGAAATATCAAGGGAGTGGCAGTTTTGTGGGCGCAAATGCCTTTGTTGATGCCAGAGGTCAGAGAAGAATGGCCAGACTGGTTCGAGTTAATAGAAAGGCAACGGTAACTCAAATAACCACTCGTTACAAACGAGGTATGCAGAAGAGCATCTTTGAATGCACAACACATCCAACCTTGAGGCGGATGTGCTACAGCAACAGAAGAGCACACTGGGTGCCATTCCTGTCAGCTAAGAACAGGAAACTGAGGCTACAATTCACACCGGTTCACCAAAATTGAGCCAAAATGTCTGAGGAATATTTCCAGTACCTTGTTGAATCCATGCCACGAAGGATTAAGGCAGTTCTGAAGGCACAAGGCAGTCCAAATCAGTACTAATATGGTGTACCTAATAAAGTGGCCGGTGAGTGAAAGATGATTACATGTATTAAGATTAGGTTAAGGGGTGTGTTTTGTGAGAGTTATGTAGTGACAATAATACATTGTATTTACAAGCGAACCCTAAATAGTGCCACCTTTTAAATTAACGATTTATGGTAGAATCATGTATTTATGTTGTATTTTTATTTTAAAAATTGTACCTGTAAAAAAATCAAATACTTTTTTAAAATTACATCTCTTTCAGGAACTCTAACCTAGCCTAGGTCTCTGACCTTAAAGGTTCAAGAAACCCTGGAGTACTTTTTCTGAGATTTAAACAGAATTGTGTGTTTAGCATCAAGACAAAAATTAGCGCTTGTTTGCTTTAATTGTAGATAAAACTGCATAATTTTAAGCTTTTGTCTGCTCATTAAAAATTACAATTTATTGGGTAATTTAATATATAACGAATAATACTCGGTACAACTATTGTTTTTACAGTACTGTGACGGTTGGGTTTAAAGTTGGAGGGGGATAGACGTTAATAAAAGACAATAAATGGGATATTTAAGAAATAATATAAATAATTCTCTTTAACCTCCGGCGGCAACCGTATCTGATCTAGCAACAACCTGTGTTTCCCCGCAATGCTGTCAGGGCCGAAACCGCAAAGCAGTTTGTGTGTAGCTAGCATTTTTGTCAGGAACGAGAATTGGAGAATGGCAGATTTTGTCTTTTATCAGTTGAGTTCGTTACCATTCATACACACTGCCTATATCTGTGTTGCTGTGTTAAACTATGTTTAAAATCTCCAGATTACCGGCAGGGTTAATGGTTGAAATAGAGAGACCTGCTGCACTACTATCCACTGTGTCTGCATTCAGACCCGGGGATTCAGGAGGAGAGAAGTCCTCCTCACATAAACATGATTATCCTAATAATGATATAAAAAGTTGTGGTTATGTGTATATATTATATAAAATGTCGAATAATCTACTGCATACTTAGCAGGGCATTAAATTACTTACTGTTTATTTCTTTGCATTTTAACTTTGTAAGGTATAAAATCATGCATCGTCTCATGTTTTGTGTCTGATTTTGTGCACCAACTGACAGTTGTTCTCCCCCCTCCTTTCCCCCTGCTTTGCCGACTCTGCCCACTCCTTCCTCTGCTTGCAGTGCTCCTCGCCCATCATATAGCATTTTTTGAAAAAATTTTGAGGTAGACTTGAACTGAAAGAGGGGGTGTCATGACCCTTTAAGCTTGTCCCGTCTCAATAGGAGAATATGGATAAAACATTATAAAAATGTAATTTTTACCATTTTATTATTATTATTTTAGATAATCACTAAATAGTGCATTTAGTTCTATGCATATTGTATATATCTGGTTTCTTTGATTATTTAATTACATAATTTTAGTGAATTTTCATGTTCTGAAAGACAAGAAACACATGACAACCAGGATATTTTACTCATAAAAAAACTCAATTTAGCTGTCTGCTGTTTTAAAGAAACGGCTGAAATCTAAAAACCTCATTCGTAAGTTTACTTTATGGGTGTGTTTGCTTTAGTCAGAGATCCAGATGCAGCAAAAACTGTTCCTGCTCTCCCTCAGGTCCTGCTCCTCTGAAGAGGTCAAAATAGACAGTTCTATTTTCATCGTCCTGATATTCCACCGTCAGATCTCAGAGAGACAGTCAACACTCTTGGGAGACTCCAGTGAAGATGTGTTTTCCTCTTAAACAACTTGGTGTTGATATGAAAATGATCTGAATTCACTTACTTTGAAGAAATGCAACGCTAGTTCATTATTCTAGGGTATAAATATTGTTCCATTCCAAAGAAAACTGTATTCCTGCCCTTGATATGTAAATATTTTGAAGCAGAAAAAAATACTGTTTGATTGGATTGCCACAAGGGAGACGTTTCAGAAATCTCCACACTATTTCATTACGCTCTTCTATGATTCCATTGTGCTAAAACATATGAACACTAAATTCCAAAATATAGAGACTCAAATTCCCCCAGAAATTAAAATGGACGCTTTTTGAGTTGTGAGTCTCAATATGTTAGTCATATAGTTATTTATAAACTAGATTTAGGCATTTAAAACTTTCTCACTTTTTTTGACATCGTCATCCACTCATCAGTTAGTCTCAGTATTATCTGAAGTAGTATCTCTAGTGTCTGAAGCCTCCTGCTTGGATGGCTGAAGTTGGTCACGTATTCACAATTAGCTGAGCGTTCATACAGAGGTTTTGTCTAAGCACTTGGATATATAACAAAATAATAACTGGCATCTGACAGTGCTCCTATGAATTATATTAGTTCATTATTTTAGTATTATATTAAATTATATATATTTATATATTATATTTATATATTATATTATAGTATTATATTATTTTTGTAACTTTATTATTTAGAACTGTGAAGGGAGGAATGCACAAAAGCCTGGATGCTGAAATGCCAAGAGCCGTGAATAAGTTGTTTGAATTAAGTTGCTAATTATAGAAATTATTACACGGCTTTCTGGAATGCTTAATTCTGATTGGTCGATCACAGCATTTTTAAGGTATGTTCATACCCAGATAACAAGTGCTAAATCTAATAACCCAGGCTTATTCTGGTACTTTGAATAAACTTGACATTTTGTAAATGCATTCGTGTCCATATTTATAGGCTTCTTTGTCTCACCACTGTTCTTGACTATTTGAATCTTAAATAATAGCAGAAAATAGGCTGCATTCAGTCGGTTATATTTCTGCCAGCTTTATGTTTATTTTAACAGTTAATAAATGTTTACATGTAACTAAGTTTTTTGTCTAATTATTTAGTTTATTAAATACATGATTACAGTATGTAATCATGTAATAAGCAGGATAATGTACATCTAGGTGGTTGTTTTCACAGATTTAATCTCTCCATAATTATGTTGTATCTTATACAACAGTGTTCTGCATTGTATTGGGCTGGTAATAAGCCTATCTGGCTTTAAATCTAGGCCAGTCGATTTGAATGTCATCACTTGAATGGTCTTTATCAGTGGCTATCAGCTGATAGATATCGGCCAGTAGGGGCCTTCTGCGCCTACTGAATAGGCTCAGA
Organism: Danio aesculapii; assembly: GCF_903798145.1. NCBI lineage: Eukaryota > Metazoa > Chordata > Actinopteri > Cypriniformes > Danionidae > Danio > Danio aesculapii. The sequence continues at coordinate 29,895,237 of NC_079453.1, read as the reverse complement.
AGGCTGTTATCATCCATCCACATAGTTAATCAGCTTTAGCTCACATACGGCTATGCCCGGAAGTTAACGAGAATTATTTATATTATTTATTAAATTTTCCATTAATTGTATTTTATTAAGGTCTACCCCTACTCCATCCCTAAACCCAATTGTCACAGTAATGTAAAAACCGATCTAGATCTGGAGTCTTCTCTATTAGTACAGCCTTCTGAGCCTACCAGTAGGTGCAAACGACCCCTACTAACCCATATCTTCCGTCATTATTAGGCCAGAATTAGAGTATAGTCCCTAACCATATCGACCTAGAAAATAGATCATTTTTTCCATCTGTCTTAGTATGTGATGTAACTACAGAATAGTTTAAATAGGAAAATGATCAAAACTGGAACTGGAATTTTTTTGGTGAGATGCAATGAGTCTAACTTTAATCCGATTCAATGATTTATGGTAAGCTCACTAAAGGTGCTCCTCCCAGACCTGGAGATCAGCTTGAGTGGATTTTAAAAAATGGTAAACTTAACCGTTTTACTCTAGGGGAGTTGTAAAATGAGCCTATTGGCCAAGCCCCCAAAGTGGACAAAAAGTGGAATAATCCATTAAAGAAAGAACTGAAAAAAAAATCATATGCCTTCGTCCTGCTTTTTTTTGTGTGACAATTTTCGCCTTCAAACATAGTCATCATTTCCTGTCATCTGGTATTGGATGGGAAGTCGTTTTCCACTGACTTGAGGTCTCACTACTTCCTTTTGATGGCCATTTAAAGATAAATGAGAGGGAGAATGATTGACACTCCTCATCCTTCCTTCTCAATGGTGACATCATCAGTCACACGCTGTCACAGGCCCATGGGTTATTCGCACGCGCTCCTTTCCTGCTCCCTAGGCACCATGACACATGCTCTTCGAGCGTTGGTGTTGCATTTACCCATTGAGAGATCGCACCTATCTGTCCATCTTCTTAACTGTGAATGATGGCAGTCTAATAATAGAGAAGGGACCGCATGGAAAGAAATTACATTTTTTCCTTTTTCTGCTATTCTCTGAAAAGGATGCAAGCCACAAGTCTGGTAGCACTTGTGTCTCTTTTTTTCTCACCCAATGTTCTGCTGGCCAAAAACGGGCATGAAGGAAATAGAAAAAGTCACACTTGCTGATTAATTTATGACTTCTAAGTGTGGGTCAAATGAGATGAGGTATTTTCACACACTAGCGTTGGATAAACCTGAAAGTTGTTCGTGCAAGTCTGTTAGAGCTTTTTTTTTTCACCTTTTTTGAACCCACTCTCCAGATTTTATTAACGCCAGATATCGTAACTCTTATGAAAAGACCAGATTAGGCTGGCATACTGTCATGTTATTTTTGAAATGAAAACATAGGCATGTTTGGTCTACTGACTTTCTTATCTAAAACTTTCTGGGAGTTAATATACACTTATTGGCCACTTTATTAGGTACACCTTACTAGTGCCAGGTTGGACCCGCTTTTGACTTTAGAACTGCCTTAATCATTCGTGGCATAGATTCAACAAGGTACTGGGAATATTCCTCAGATTTTGTTTCACCACATCCAAAAGGTGCTGTATTGGATTGAGTTCTGGTGACTGTGGAGGCCATTTGAGTACAGTTAACTCATTGTCATGTCAATGGGCACGACAATTTCTCCACTAGCCAAATGTCTTGTGCAAAGCTGCAGTCAAGGCGCTGGAGGCTAGAAGCTGGGCCTCAGCGAAGACTCGTCTGTCCCTGGAGCTTCACAGGAATCAGTCTCATGCTCTCCACTTCTCCATGACCACCACAGTAGCTGCTCAGGATATGGCCTGGTCCAGGATATGGAAACCTTGGGATCATCTCGTCGCTGGTCTTGGATCGAATCAGCAGCGCTGCATAGTCTGAGTGCCTCGGGATGAGTATCCCCAAGTGGAAATATAGAATAAAGTGACTAATTAGGGTAGCTGCTGTTCATAGTGTATATAAACGAGATGCAGAAACATGTGTGGAGCACATTCATGTACAGTATCACACCGCTAAGTGATGCAATGAGTGTATGCTTTACTAAAAAGATACGTTTTTAATCTAGTTTTGAACTGCAAGAGTGTGTCTGAGCCTCGGACATTATCAGGAAGGCTATTCCAGAGTTTAGGAGCCATTATTGAAAAGGCTTGACCTCCTTTACTATACTTTGCTTCTCTAGGTACTACTTGAAGATCTGAGTTTTGAGTTCTTTCCAAGAGCGTATTGGATTGTAGCGAGACAGAAGGTTGGTAAGATAAACAGGAGCTAGATTATTTAAAGCTTTATAAGTAAGAAGCAATATTTTAAATTCAATACGAAACTTAACAGGCAGCCAGTGTAAGGACGAAAAAATTGTGGTGATATGATCATATTTTCTAGACCTGGTAAGAACTCTGGCAGCTGCATTTTGTACTAGCTGAAGTTGTTAATAGAGAATGCTGGGCAGCCAGCAAACATAGCATTACAGTTATCCAGCCTAGAAGTCATAAAAGCATGGACTAGCTTTTCTGCATCTGAGATGGATAACATACGTCGTAACTTTGATAATGATATATTATGATATCTAAAATTATTCAGATCATGTTTATTTTAATCAAAGCAACTCAGATATACAATTTAGTCTTAAGCTTACATCTTGTCTGTGAAACTTGCAACCAACTTGTCAACTTAAGTGAACACTTTTTTTTGTAATGCACAGTGATTATAATACGAAGCACATTGTGTGTATGGCTAACTTAATCTACTTAATCTGCTGTATATATTAATTTATTTTTGACAGTTTTCCAAGACTTACTAAATGTCTGTTGGTCTATAGCATCTGGTAGACTGTCCCTGATGCTAGTCTTTACAGTGTAAAAGTAAACCCTGCTCTCTTCATAAAACCTCTAACATCTCTGTGGTAGGCCATCAGCAAGCAACCGAACAAACACATGCATGCTAAACATCCATCATAGCTTCTTTTGAACTGCGTTTCGAGACTAAAGACTGGAGACTAGATCCTTCCTGAGCTGAGAGGCTGTAACTGCTACCCACAAGCTCTCTGTAGAGTCACTGCACTGAAGCCAAAGCCATACCCCCTCATACACACATTAACTCAGCTCTCTCACTGATCTCCAACACCACAAAATACAGTCAGTCATCAGTAAGTGCACAGCGAGCTCTTTCCAGAGACCACAGCGCTGACATCATGAGCACATGTGCTTTACAGCCCAAAACTGAGGCTGAATTAAAGTCTGGCACTCTGTAAATGAACACGTCACACAAAATGCAGAGCGTAAGGAAAAATATGGTGTCTTTTGAGTGCTGAGAGGATCACTCATTTCCCTTTCGGTTGCAAGGTTATTAGGGCCTGAGCTCTGCTGGTGCGAAGATCCTCTTGGAATTGCTTCATTTATTAGTATTCCGGCTTCTGCTTTTCTAAAGTAAATCATTTTTGAAGGCTTAAGCATTCTTGAAAACTCACAAAACTTTTCACACATGCCAGAAATGGCTAAAATATGGCTTCCAGAAAGCTGTGGCAAATGGCTTCACATTACCACCTATGCCAGGGATGTCCAAACTCGGTCCTGAAGAGCCGGTGTCCTGCTGAGTTGAGCTCCAACTTGCTTCAACAAACCTGCCAAGAAATTTCTAGTATATTTAGTAAGAGCTTGATTAGCTGGTTCAGGTGTGTTTGATTACGGTTGGAACTAAACTCTCCAGGACACTGGCCCTCCAGGACCGAGTTTGGACACCCCTGACCTATGACAGATCTCAAACTCAATTCCTTGAGGGCCACATCTCTGCACAGTTTTCCTCCAACCCTGATAAAACACAGCTAATCCAATTAAAGAAGTTGGTCATGACTCTTTTGAACACCTCGGTTATTTGGATCAGCTCTGTTTGATAGGGTTGGAGCAAAACTGTGCAGAAATGTGGCC
>NC_079453.1:29853807-29883807 GCF_903798145.1 Danio aesculapii | reverse complement strand
TGCATCACAAACAGCAATATTTTACCAATTTATAAAAAATGAATCCCTTTGTGGCCATCAGATGTGGCATGGATATATTATGATGGGGATTTTCAAAGTAATACAGTGCTGTTTGAACGTTTAGTATTGCTATTTGTTGAGTCTCCCCATACAGTTTGATAGAGCGCTTGGACCCGGAAGCAGCTTTGCGTGACATCACGTGAATATAGAACATCCTTTTTTTAGGTCGGTAAGAACATTCGGATTTAAATGTAGTAGTACCTATACTTTCTGAGGTAGTATGTATTTGTAATGTATTGCATTGGCTGTCATGAACTATCTTTGATTGCATTAGTAAAAACGAAGACGTTTGTTCAAGTTAGTATATATTACTGGATTTTAACTAAGTATTAATACTACAATAATAATAATATAATAATAAATGCCATAGGGTGGCTCAGTGGTTAGCACTGTCGCATCACAGTAAGAAGGTCACTGGTTCAAGTCCCGACTGGGCCAGTTGGCGTTTCTGTGTCAAGTTTGCATGTTCTCCTCGTGTTTGCATGGGTTCTTCTGGGTGCTTTGATTTTCCCCACAACCCAAAGACATGTGGTATACAGTGCTCAGCATAGTACAGTGTACACCTTATTTTGAGAATGAATATTTTTATCCAGTTCTCAGTGAATATAGGCATTGTATTTTGGTGCATTTAAACAAAACTGATTTATTTAAAAATAAATATTATTAAAATATTATTTTAGTCACAAAACATATATTAGAAACTGAAAGATAGTACAATTCAATTCAAATATAAAAATAATGCAAAAATAATTACAACTTTTTTTTTTTTGCTTCTCTTGATTTTTCCAGTTTTTTTAAATTTGTATTTAATATTTTTCCATAACATATAAATACTGTTCATAAGTTACTTTCTTAGATTGTGTATAGCTTCCTAATAAAAAAATGAATTTGAAAGATAGATTTGTGTTTGAATATCTGAATTGGCCTTAGTGTATGTGTGAATGATGGAGTATGGGTGTTTTCCAGTACTGGGTTGCAGCTAGTGCATCCACTGCGTAAAACATTTGCTGGAAAGTACTTGGCGGTTTATTCCACTGTGGCAATCTGAAACAGAGACTAAGCTAAAGAAGAATAAATGAATGAATGCTATATAGACATATAGGTATAAAGGTTATAAATGATAACTTAGTCAAAGTTACAAATAAAACCTTATTTACAGCGTTAAAGATATGTTTAAGTTCAAACATGAATATAACAATGATCATTTTAATTCACTTTAGCTTGCAACTTTTGAAGTTAATCATCAAAAAGAGTTTTTTCAGGAATCATTCATTGATATTTTCAGTGGCCTTTTCTGCAGGCCTGAAGGTTGTAAAGAGTTTCTTTTTGTGAGTTTTTCACTTTCCTCATGAATGAATGTCAAGTTCAGTTCTGTCTAATTCACATGGAAATATGACTTCTGAAATGTTAAATGTTGCATCAAAGCCTGCTGTCAAATACATTTTATATGTGTGCTACAGTCAAAATTTTAATCTTTCATTTACTAAAAGATTCATGCAAGAATATGTTAAAAATATATTAATAAAAACCCGTTTTTGAATAAAACTTTGATCCAGCACGTTTACACATTGAATGTCTTCAAGTAAAATCAAGGTTCCCTTTTGTTCATCAGTCAATTAATGTTTCTGAGCTTTATGTAACACTTGTGTTCAGGTTTTTAGTTGTAGTAAAACAATAGGTCTTTTCTTTTTCACCCATTACTATGCCACATTCAAGGCTGTCACCAGAGAGATAAGTAAATATGGTCCAGGGTCATGTGATAAACTATAGGGGCCCAGACCATAGTTTACTTAAGGTCAGTGTGCAAGATATTAAATATAATATATAAATATATTTTTAATCTTTCTACATTTAATACAACATCAGTTCTTCAGACAACAGATGATAAAGTTGTAGAGATTGTTGGGATTTTCTCTCTCAGCTAATATATATTAAAATACTGACAGCTAGACAGAGTCCATTGGAATATAAAGGGCTCACACAATTTATAGCTACAGTACAGATAACATTGTGGAGAAGCTCAGTGCTTGATGTTAAGGCCTCTTTTCATTGATTATACCATGGGAAAGAATGATACAATACATGTAAGTTAGGCAAGCCAGGCTGGCAAATTGAAGTATAAAAATAAAAGTACCTCGGGTATCCATCCAGTGGTAGTTTCAGAGTGTTGTGCTCCCTTTTTTGAAAAAGCTTGGAATAAAGCTTTGTGTTGTTTTTATTGCACTACTCTGACTCACATCGCTAATTAATTTTGATTAGATTAATACATTTAAAGATTACATGGGGTCACGGTGGCGCAGTGGGTAGCAGGATTGCCTCACAGCAAAAAGGTTGCTGGTTTGAGCCCCGGCTGGATCAGTTGGCACTTCTGTGTGGAGTTTGAATGTTGTCCCCGTGTTCGCGTGGGTTTCCTCCAGGTGCTATGGTTTCCCCCACAGTCCAAAGGCATGCGCTACAGGTGAATTTAATAAGCTAAACGGTCCGTAGTGTATGTGTGTGAATGCAAGAGTGTATGGGTGTTTCCCAGTGTTGGGTTGCAGCTGGAAGGGCATCTGTTGTGCAAAACATATGCTGGATGAGTTGGCGGTTCATTCCTCTGTGGCGACTCCTGATTAATAAAGGGACCAAGCCAATAAAAAAAATGAATGAATGAAGATTACATGTGCTGGATTCACTGGTAAGATGTGCTAGTAGCACAGTGAGGACATCTGCTGGTTACAAGGATGTAATACCAAATGAACAAAAATGAACAGAATTTTACCAATCATCAAACCTTTAAGGTTTCTAATGCACTGACAGCATGTAATTTAGCATGTTCAGTAACCCAAGTACTGTATTAGCATGCTCAAAATCTCTGTAGAATATGTCTAAAAAAATGCGAAATTTGCACAGTTTTATAAACACTATGCATGTGGAAGAGTATACTAATAACTTGTTGCTTCACATTACTGGGTTCTTAACTTTCTCTTGATGAGTTGTGAATGGCCGTGCAGTGAAGCGACACAACTTTTAAACATGTTGCTAACATGTTTCCGAATATCTGACATGTGGAACACATTGAATATTTCTAGTGTGATTTAAAACACTAGAAACATGTTTTAGCACGTTGTTAGCATGTTTGATTTAGACACATTTTTAACACAGCTAACATGTGTACACATTGTTGAATATTTCTAGTATGATTTAAAACACTGTTAGCACATGGCTAACATGTTACTAACACAGTTTAGACACTGCTAACATGTACTGTGATTTACTACATCTATTGAAAATGCCTGAATGATTTATTACACTTAACATCATGCCTAATACTGGTCATTTCATCTGAGTAGCATGTTTCTGTTTTCTTCGGCACATTGATTTAGCACACAGCTGGCATGGTTTAAACACTGCAGTGTATTTACACATTACTAGCATTTTCACATTGACCCTGCGCTTTTAAAAACATGGCATTGGTGGTTTCATGAAAAACTTTTAACATCCATGGAACTTTTTTATTGCACATAAAGTTCTTTATTGTTGAAGCAAGGTCTTTTTAGATGTTTAAAATGTTCTTCACACATTGACTTTGCTAATTAAAGAACCCAAAATGGTTCTTCAACATCACCACTGCTAAATTCCTTTTTGGAACCTTTCTTTTTAAGAAAATGGAAACGAGAAAACTGCATTCATATATGTTTTGTCCTGGGTTCCATGATCTTTTTAGCGATGACCCTGGCCACGTTTCTGCTGACTGCACTTTTGATTCGGTTCTGCAAACACTCTTTGAAATCCACATAAAACAAACAAAAAAAACTCTCTGTCCTTCCCCTTCAAACTCTCTCAGGGCTTTCTTTAAGGTGTTGACTTGTGTGGAACATCTGTGAGCAATGTGTTCTTCTTAATTACAGTTGGAGTTCAGCAGCAAAGAGCATCAGGAAGCATTACCACATCACTCACAGTTCAGCTCTCCAGCATTGTCCTGACCTCCTGAACCCTGACCTTAAATGACCTCTCCTCATACTCTCGGTTTAACTAGCTCAGCGGCTCTCAGTATCAGGTAAATCCTAGCCACTTCTCTTTAAACCACTATATACTCACTTATATGTACACATCTTCCTATAGGTATTTCCAAAGCACTTTCATATTCATGTCTGGGTATTCAGGGTTTTCAGTTTTGATTAAACTGAACATTTAGATCATGTTGTAACAGATTGATGTAAAGTGATAGCTCTCTTGTATGAGATTTATTGGGTGTTGAGTTTCTATCAAATGGCTTAGTCTTGTACAGCAGGTCACTGAAGAGTCACTCGTATTAATGTGAAAAGTTGGGACTCGGTTTTTGGCTTTCTGTTTTATTTCCTCGTGAAACTTATACAGGCATCTGAAAACACTTTTTGCTACTTGGAATATGATGTAATGAAGGCCTTTCCCCTATTCCCTAGGTAACTAAACAGAATTACAAACAGCTGAAGCCAGCATCTATTTTGTTACCAGAATAAAACCTGATTCAGTATTAGCAAGCACTTTTAGAAGTTGTGTTGTGCTTCTGGGTCAATAACTTGAAACTCATTTTTGTCTATATTTGTTTGTTCAGTACATAAAAATGCAGTTTACAAATGCAGTATTTTACATGAATAGGCCTCTTTTAGGATATGCTTTAATTTCAGGGTGACCAATATAGCATCAAAATGAACCAAGGAAGCTGTTTAAAAGAAGACTGGGTGTTGAAAACTGCTAATTCATATTTACAGAAAGTCATGCAAGACATCCTCCCATACAAGAAGGAAAGGGGAAATATCAAATAAAGGAAGTTAATTAAATCTTGTAATTTGAGTAAAAAAAATATTTTCTTTTCTTCTTTTTTTCTTGGTCAGATTTATTTTGGATTTTATAATAATAATAATAATAATAATAATAATATAATAATAATAATAATAATAATAATAATATATAATTCCTTAAATTATTATAGTGCTTTTCTGGACACTCAAAGCACTTTACACATTTTGGGGGGAATGTCCTCATTCACCACCAGTGTGCAGCATCCACCTGGATGACGCGACGGCAGCCATGTTGCGCCAGACCGCACACCAGCTGATTGGTGGAGAGGAGACAGAGTGATGATCCAATTATGATATAGCCTCCTAGGGCTTGAATCTCCACATACGTGGAGAGCACATTTTAGCTCTTAAGTGGCTATTTAAAATACATTGAATGTTTTATATTTTGTTACAGACATACAGTGTCATCTTGCAACTGTTTTGCAGCATATGAAATGTCCCAAAAACTATTTTTAACTGTCCAAAATGGGGAAAAAAATTGTTTTTACACTCTGATAGTCAAAGCAAGTTTTAAAAAAATCAATGTTAAATATGAAAAAGTGTTTTATGTAAATTCGGACCACGAGTCCACCAATATGGACATCATTTTTCTCTAAAAATACATCGTATCAAAAGATGATACTTAATTTTATTTAACTTTATTTTAATTAGGTTCTAATAAACCCAAATAGCAATAAAAAATGCATGTAAAAAACACCTTTGGCCTTAAGAGGATAGGGTTGGTTAGAAGGCCATGATGGACAGAGGCCAGTGGGAAATTTTGGCCAGGATGCTGTGGTTAAATCCCTACTCCTTTCAAAGGATTTTTAACAATCACAGAAAGTCAGGACCTCAGTTTAACATCTCATCTGAAAGACGGTGCTCACTGAGCCATAGAGTCCCCATCAATATACTGGGGCATTAGGACCCACACAGACTGCAGGTTGAACGCCTTCTGCTGGCCTACCTAACACCACTTCCAACAGCAACCTAGCTTTTCCGTGACCTAATATACTACTACTAAAAATCTCTTAGGGGCTGATCACACCAAACATGCTTTTCCGTTCCAAAAACACGAGGCGCACCACACTGCCTTTTCTGCTGACAAAAAAAGAAGCTCGTGTGTTTTTTATGCCGCTAGACAATGACTGAATCAGCTGGGTATCAACTGAGTTTGCTGTTGATATTGGTATAATTTTAATATTTAATAATATTGTTATTAAATGGAAACCCCGCCTCTGTTTTCATTTGATTGGAGAATGAAACAGACATGACTGACGTAACGTGCTTTTTCCGCTCAGTGACTTTTTCAACTGTAGTGGTCATCAGCAAAAATGCGAGGCGCAGCAGGTGGTTAAGGAGACAGAGCGCATAAGCAGACGCAAAATGCTCGCAGCCATTAGTTAATGATTCAGTCCCTAACATAGTAATAGTAAAAATTGTGCATCATAATAATATCACATTCTTTCTCCTGATCTCTGATCTGTCAACTTTTATTGTTGAAAATATAAGTATGGTTAAACAAACAAAGTGACTTTTGACATTTTGTAAATAATTTGAAACAATATATTGTATAAAAATACAGTTGAAGTCAGAATTATAAGCCCCCTTTTGAACTTTTTTCTTTTTAAATATTTCCTAAATGTTTAACAGAGCAAGGAAATCTTCACAGTATGTCTGATAATATTTTTCTTCTGGAGAAAGTCGTATTTGTTTTATTTTGGCTAGAATAGAATAAACCATTGTTATACAGTAACTTACTTAATTACCCTAACCTGCCTAGTTAACCTAATTAACCTAGTTAAGCCTTTAAATGTCACTTTAAGCTCTATAGAAGTGCCTTGAAAAATATCTAGTCAAATATTATTTACTGTCATCATGGCAAAGATAAAATTAATCAGTTATTAGAAATGAGTTATTAAAACTATTATGTTTAGAAATGTGCTGAAATAAAAGTCTTCTGTTCGTTAAACGGAAATTGGGGAAAAAATTAAACAGGGGGCTAATAATTCAGGGAGGCTAATAATTCTGACTTCAATGGTAAATGTCTAGAGAAATTTGAGCAATAACTGCAAAGTACTGACAGATCATTACTGATTTTTACTATTCATCTTTGTAATGTAATTTACAGGACCAACCCAGGCAATACATTGTTTTAAGCTTATAGAAATGTCAATAAAACCTTTTCTTCATCAATAGTGGTCAGAAGAAAGAGCAAGGTACCATAATGCAAAATAAAAACCAAACACAACTGGGCAACTGTTATGGCCAAATGTGCATGATATTTTTACAATGTACATTAAAATGTATTCAAGATGGTTAGGAAAAAAATCCCATGTGGTTTCTTTCTCTCTCTCTCTCTCTCTCTCTCTGTCTCTGTCTCTGTGTCTGTCTCTCTCTGTCTCTCTGTCTGTCTGTTTGTTGTGGAGACTCTTATTTTGACCGTTCAAAGGAACTAGCAGTAAACATTGCCTATGCTAAAGCACTGATGTCAGTTCGCGTGTACGCTAATGGAGTGGACTGACCTCAGTGCTAGAGGATTAGGCGTAGTGTGGCATGGTGATTAAGAGATCTTCCTTTAATTGTATTAGTCTGTCAACAGATGTTCCACTCATTATACAAGGAGGACTGGAGCTCAGCTTAGTAGCTGCTGTTAAGTCTGCTTTATCTACTCCTGAGCAGGAACATTAGCACTAATAGAGTCATAGCGGCTTGCTGGTAGACTTTGCGCCAATTAATACTTGGTTGCGTGATGGGTTTTTAATTTGATCTCCGTTAAGCAACGGCCTTGTTGAGTTGTGATTGGAATTTCTGAAAAGTGGAGCACGATGGAAGTTTGAAAAATCCGCAACCTTTAGAGTGTCCAGAGTGGCTCTTTGACAAATCCTTTTATCCGCTTTAGAGCACTATGCGATCCAAGCGAGCTCAAATGACACAGGAGTAAAATTGCACAGGACGTATTGGGACAAACATCCCTGTTGCTGTTGCTTGTTCTCATTTCCCGGTTCCTCCTCTACGGCACGTCATGCAGAGGATGTGGAGAGGAGAGAAGGGTGAGGAATGTGGGAAGAGGAGGAGAAATGGGAACGAGGGGGTGGTTTAAGCTTCATCACAAGTCGAGCTGGAAGAGGAAGCCACCGATGTGGGGAAATAAACAGTCTGAAGTGGCTTAACTAGTTTGCTAATCTGAAAATCCCCTTTGTTTAGTGGGATGCTGTTAGGTGTTTAATTGGTCTGCATTAAGCTCTCCAGTCATGTTTTCCATGAGAGAGGCTGTCATGTTTAAATGAGGTTTGTTGGGGGTTTGAAAACAATTGGACGACTTTGGAATCGAGAGTTGTTTTGCCACTCTTTGGGTTGTGAACAAGCTAAATTTTAATGATGGGTCAGGATGGTTGAGTAGTCATCTAACAAATTTAGGTTTGGTGTTTTGTGTGTGTGTGTTTTGCAGCCGTGCTTTCAGAAATTCATTTGAAAATTAAACTTCCCACTGAGGGTTTCTCTTGTGCTGACAACATGTTGTTTACTGTGTTTTCAGTAACTGATTGGCCGTTAGCAATCTAAAAATTGCTGTTAGAATTTATCTCTCTATATTGAACAGCTTTTAGTCACTTTCTGCCTAAATTATTTGAATGAATGAATAAATTACTTCAACAAAAGACAAAGTGGTTGTAATTGGATTTTAATTTTGTGCGTGCGTGTGTATGTTTGTGTCGTTTTTAGTTTTGTGTTAGGTTTTCAAGATGTTTTATGAAGTTGCTAGCAAGCCTATTTGTTTACATATTGCTATATTTTAGGACTTGGCTAACATTGCATATTAATAGCATGTTTTTAACATGAGTACACACTGCCAACACGTTTTGCCTTAAGTTAACATTGTTTTGAACATTGCGTTGGTTATTACTATTTCAATTGTAAGTTAGTGTTCTACTTCTACACTGTAAACCATTGTTGTTGCCTTCAATTAACTTCCCAGCAGGCACAGGATGTCAACATGACAATGTACCCATAGACTGTAAAAGATATCGACATAGTATCTGGGATGTCATCCATAGGTTTCTGATGAGCACAAATGAAGCTACAAGTGGGCGTGGCCAACTGACGCCATTTTGTTCACGCGCCATTGCACCGACTGGGAGTTACCAAAGAAGGGGCAGAGGCGGAGCATGAGCGGAGTAACAGATGCCTGCTAGCATATTGCTTAGATGGGCTTTTCTTGTGGAGAAACGATTAATACTTCATCACTTGCTACTCGTTTGAGTTCTGACCACTTGTGTTTGGTTGTATACTACATCAAAGTGTTAAGTCTTTTAGAAACACTGTTGTAATACACTGAGCCACTAAGCATTGTTATTATGACATTTTTCTGCTTCCAAACACTTCAGATAGTCTGTGTTAGTGAATACAAGGCTATTTATGAAATCCAGGCATAACACTGTATGACAACATTTTAGATGACTGTCTTATAGCCTACAGCTAATGAATCAGTCAAATTTTGGAGTGCATTACAGTTCTAAAGAAAATTATAAATGATCTTAAATAAAAGAAATACATTCATAGAGATGATATACTGTATAAGTATTTAATTTCACTTACCTGGGAAATGGAGGTCACTTGAATGGTTCATGAGCACAATTAAGTGCACACAGCATGCCATATTATCTGATGATTGTAGGTAATAATTCCTAAAGGCAACTGACTGTGTAAAGCCACATAAAGGAAAACAAATATGATGTATATGCCGAGTTCAGCGGTTAATCTGCTGAGGTGACGTGACGGCGTGACCTAGCTGTCACTCAAGTGGCCAAACTCTTAATTATGCAGACTTCATATAACTTCATATAAATGAAACGGATAAATTACAAAAAATTCAACCCCCTCACAGTTCTTGAAAGGTAATATTAGCTACATACAGTTGATTTATTAGCCCCCCCTGTTTATTTTTCCCAATTTCTGTTTAACAGAGAGATTTCTTTTCAACACATTTTTTAACATAATAGTTTTAATAACTCATTTCTAATAACTGATTTGTTTTACTTTTCCCATGATGACCGAAAATAATATTTGACTAAATATTTTTCAAGGCACTTCTATACAGCTTAAAGTGACGTTTAAAGGGTTAATTAGGTTAACTAGCATAATAGGGTAATTAGTCACGTTATTGTATAATGATGGTTTGTTCTGTAGACTAGCAAAAAAATATATAGCTTAAATGGGGCTAATATTTATGACCTTAAAATGGCTTTTAAAAATTTAAAACTGCTTTTATTTTAGCCTAAATAAAACAAATTAGACTTTCTCCAGAAGAAAAAATATTATCAGACATACTGTGAAAATTTCCTTGACTGTTTATTTGGGAAATGTTTAAAAAAGCAAAAAGAAATTAAAGGGGGCTAGTAATTCTGACTTCAACTGTACACCAAAATCAAAACATTTTTTTTCTGTTGTTAAGATGACCGTTTTAACATTGGGCTAATCAGAAATGTGCTCTATTTTGGAGCCTGGCCTAGCAGAAGTTTGATGAATTGCAGTTTCAGTTACTTCCATATTAGCTTCACGAGGGAGAGCAGGATGTTGCCACTTGGTTGTACCCCAATTTAGTCAGGACGTTGCATTTTGTTCGGAAATGAAAATCGGGGAGACGTCAAAACTCAACTCAAATGATCAAATTTCAACGTCTATGTTACAGCTTTACGTTGTGTGGACATTACCACTGACATCTATCGGACGTTGGATTTTGATTGCCATACCTGATGAATAAATGTCAATATTTTATGTCAATATGACGTTGGTTTAAGATGTTAGCTCGACATTGGATTTTGGTAACTTTTCAACACAATCTAAACAACCAATATCAACATCATTTGAGGTTGTTATTAGATGTCAAAGGAACATTGACCTTAGACGCAGACTAGACATTGAATTTTGGTCACCTGACGTCATGACCTAAATCTAACCTCTTATGAGATTGTGCCTGCTGGGTTAAGTTGAATCAAATTAACTTTACAAGTCACTTCAACTTTAACATCAATTAAATGGACTTAAAGCATCAAGAAAAAAGCATAACTATATATAAAGCTATAACCATTTTTACAGTTTAGTGTTTTAAAAAATATATCAAAAGTTGCACATTTATGTTGGACTGGTTCAGCTGAAAAGGAAAATATTCAGAATTTAGTCGGTGTCATGTCATTCTTTGTTGGGGGATGAATTATCCCTTTAGATGGACTAGTCCATTTAGAAAGCCTGTCTTTTTTCCACATTTTGAGAAGTCAGTCCCAATGGGTGCAGACAAAGCATATCAGCATGCTAAAAATGACAGCGTTTGTAATTGACAATAGTTACTTGAGATTTATATGAGGTTGCAGGAAAACAAATTTCTGCACATCTGGAGCGAGTGGGATTTTTGTCTTTCCTGTATTTATTGTGGCTTGTTTTATTATGTATTTCCATCCTTTATCTCCCAAAGCCTTCAGCGTGGGAACCGCATATAACTGATGGCCGAGTGTGGAGGATAGTCGTGTTCTGGTTCTGAATGATACCTCTGGGCTAAAGCGGGAAAGCGTGGACATATCTCTCCATCTGCTTCCCTGTGACATCAAAGGAAAAGCCTTGGATTCTACGGCCTATATTTAAAACCTGCAGGAAGACATGTGTTATTCTGGCTCTCTTCCTGTAACCTAAGGCTGATCTCGAACACTCTTTTTCTCATTCTCTCTCACTTTGTCTGCTTTTGCTGAAGTGGACACTCTTATGACTAAATGTTGTCATCTTATGGGCTTCTTTCATGTTATACAGTCTTCTTAAAGTGATAGTTCACCCCAGGGGCGTCGCTAGACCCAATTCACTGGGGCACGTGCCCCAGTAAAAATCTCCAGTGCCCCAGTAAATGCATTGAGATATGATTTACTTCATATGCAAGTGTATTTATTAAGAGTGGTAATTCCGAAATAAAGACGTTATTCTCTAAGTGCAACCGAACCAACGCTGGTGAAAGCAATGTGTTTAACCAAAAAGCAAACTGACGCATCTCCGCGTGTGCGCAAAGAACAGGCGCGCCTCTTGCAGGCTGCTCTGAGAGTTCCCGGTAGTAAAATGCGCGCCAAAAAAGACGGCTACCTGCTTGTTACGCGCCGCTCATGCATTGTAAAACCAGCATAACAGCTTTTTTTGTGTTGCAAGTGGACAAAACTAAAGTTTAAACAATATGATGGTGATCTTACTAAGCATGCCTCCTGATAGATTTTTTTGTATGAAGCAAAAAGGAGGGATGACGAGTCAGGGAGGTAAGACTTATAAACCTATTATCTGCCATGTGTCAAGTCTACAACAGATAATAACATCCTATAACATATATATATATATATATATATATATATATATTATTATTTGTATTTTATTGAATTGTCTATAGAATTTCATTAAAATGAAATTAATATTTATGCAAAAGTAATTTCTTAAATGATCTTAGCATCACTCCAGTTGTCTTAACATTGTTTTCCAGTTACATTTAAGATTATTTAGAAGAATAATAATATGTATATAAGAATAATAATATGTATATAAAAATAATGTATAATAATAAGAATACTTTTATTTATAATTTATAATTATTTTAAAGATTATGACTTGAGAATATGATTTTACCTCAGCGCTGCACTTTTCTCCTTCACCCTTGTGCTGAGTTTAGGTGACGGAGTGTTGTGAAGTAGTTAAACTCTCCTCAGTTTAATGTACAGTGTCAAACTGGCACAGGAATATCAGTATATTAATATAGGCTTTGCTAAAAGGCTGGTCAAATGTCTTTTTTTACAGAAGCTAACAGACGCGCATGCTGCGACCACGGTGATGAGTCAACAATCGCATATTTTGACTTATTTAAAGTAGGCTATAGGCTATAGCATACAGTAATCTTGTGTAAAGACATTTATAAAAATATGTAACTAATATATCACAGGGGTTTGTGTAGCAGCGATTACGGGAGCATTAATTAAATCCTTTTTTCCCGTGAAGCTAAACAAACACTGCACAGCTGTGTAGCGGATGGGGATGCACAAAAATATATATTAATTATATATATTTTCGTCGGAAGAAAAATATTCTTTGAACGAATTTTGTTTTGTACAATTTGTATCTTAGTTTTTGTCGGTCAGTTATTTACAAAATAAACAAGAATAACTAATAAACTGAAGTGAAGCGATGTGCCTCAGGGTCCGCTATTGCCGCGGCCAAAACACAAACTGTCTGTTAAATACAATCGTAATATAAATAAAATAAAAGTGAAATATTCAGTTTCGAATATTGAATATTTGTTAACTGCATGATCAAAAATAAAAGAGCAGCCTTTATTATCACTCTTTATGACAAACATCCATTGATGAATAAGTTTCGCTTTAGTTTAATCAAAGCGTTTGAACTATTTGATATTTTAGTCAAAGTGGTCTGCATAACCAATGATTGAACTTATCCACCTGCGACCCACCCATAATTAAACATCATATAGGCGAGCTGGCTTTGTGATTACCTGAACCGTGTATTAACGGCTGCACCAGCATAACCCGAGATCTGCGTATTAATAGCAGCACCAGCAGATATAAGAGAGTTTGTTTCATAACAGCATTTTATGCTTCTTCAATATCCAATATTAAGAGAGTGACTCCATAAGGTACATAACCTGCGCACACTTGATTATTACTTTAATGTGTAAAGTCATGGACGCATCTCACAGCGCAAAGCATAACTTTCCTTTAAATGTCCATGCTTAATATGTCATTGATGAGGTCTATCTATTGAAAGGGTTACAATATAGGCTATATATGCGCTACATAGCAGGGACGTTATATATATTGGCTACATTTTTTATACACTTCTTTACACAAAATTATTATGCTATAGCCTATATCCTACTTTAAATAAGTCAAAATATATGCGATTGTTGACTCATCACCGTGGTCGCAGCTTGTGCGTCTGTTAGCTTCTGTAAAAAAAGACATTTGACCAGCCTTTTAGCAAAGCCTATATTAATATACTGATATTCCTGTGCGATTATATATATATATATATATATATATATATATTTTTTTTTTTTTTTATTTTTTTTTTTTTTTTTTTTTTTTTTTTTTTTTTGGGGGGGTGGGGGCGGGGGCACGTGCCCCAGTAGAGCTTTATGTCTAGCAACGCCCCTGGTTCACCCTCAAATTCTGTCTTCATTTACTCATCCTTCACTTGTGTTAAACCAGTTTGAGTTTCTTTCTTCTGTCGAACACAATTGATGAAGGTATTGAAGAATGTTGGAAAGAAGCAGCCATTAACGTTTTGGTTTCTACTATGGATGTCAGTGCTGTTGGTTTACAATATTGTTGAGAATATGGACAGAAAATAGTGAGGAATCCTGTTGTTTTTTAACCCACATGCCATGAAAGAAAAGAACACACCGAGAACATTACTTTTGCTGCTTATTTAAATTACAGTTTGAATATGTACAGTATTTTTGTTCATTAATGTTCAGTCGGCTTAAATTTGTATAAAAAATTCAGTAAGAGCCATAATTTGATTTAAAACAATGTATTAATAGTGTCCGGATTCATGTACAGTTTATACATGTTTATATGTTTAGTTGTGTTTGTTGATTTTACCCCTATTCTTTTGTTTGCAATGGTTTGCTCCACTTATTGGACTGTATAAGTTATATTATAATATAGAAAAGTGAAAGAAAGAAAACACAGTTATTTGATCGGAGTTTATTGTTATTCTGTTTGAAAATTCAGTAAACATCTTTAAATGGAAAGAAACACGAGTCAGTTTAATGCCTGGCTGATTTTGAAATTCTGGTAGTACAAAGTCCTTATTTTATGTTATTTTTTAAATTATTTTGTTGAAATAACTAACTGGGTAGTAAATTTGTAGTTTCTTTCCAGCATAATTTGTGGATTCCATTAAGAGGGAAAAATGTTGACAATAAGTGTTATTATAAGTGTTTTACTGTAAGTAAAGGGGAAGACTTTTTTAATCACCACTTATTTTAGGTATTTGGAAGAGTTTCAATTGAAGCTTTGAGTTCAGAGGTTATTCCTATGCAATAATTATTGTTTTCACTCAACAGTAAATTTGTTAATACCAGTTTTGAGATCCATCTCTTTTTACTTGTACCGTTCATATGTTATGTATGGGGGGAAAAAATAATAATAATTTTGAACTGTAATAGTTAACCAAACCTTGTTTGTCAAAATTAAGTGATTAAGATGAACAAGCTCAGCAGTTTTAAATTAGATAAATAATTCTAATAAAAGTGATGAAATCTTGTTGTTTCAGAATGAATTTTGTTGGTTGGTTCCATTTAGCTAAATTAAGTTAACATAACATCATTCTGAAGTGTACACTACCTGACAAAAGTCTTATCGTTGATCCCAATTGTAAGAGCAACAAATAATACTTGACTTCTAGTGGATTATTTGAAAAGGTAGTTTTTCTAATGAATCAACTGTTGAACTGTATCCCAATCATCACAAACACTGCAGAAGACCTATTGGAACCCACATGGATCCAAGATTCTCACAGAAATCAGTCAACTTTGATGAAGGAAAAATCATGGTTTGGGGTTACATTCATTATGGGGGCATGCCAGAGATCTGCAGAGTGATGTATCAAGACATTTGTGCTCCTTTTCATACTGTAGCCTCAAAATTCCTTAAAGCAAAGAAGGTCAAGGTGCTTCAGGATTGGCCAGCCTAGTCACCAGACATGAACATTATTGAACATGTCTGGGGTAAGATGGAGGAGGCATTGAGGATGAATCCAAAGAATCTTGATGAACTCTGTGAGTCCCACAAGAATGCTTTCTTTGCCATTCCAGATAACTTTATTAATAAGTTATTTGAGTCATTGCAGAGATGTATGCATGCAAGCTCATGGGAGTCAGACACAATATTAATTCTTTTTCCACCGCAGCATGATTTTATATCTATACTGTATATTATTTCTGTTAAGTGACAAGACTTTTGTCTAAACAAAGTCAGACCTTACTGTCCTAATTAAATAATTAAAAATCAAGGCATGATCATATTTTATTTTGGTAAAATAAGTGTAATCTAGAGGCCCATGCCTTTCATAAAAGCCACTTCTGATACCAAATGATCAACTAGAAGTCAAGTTGTTATTTGTTGTTCTTAAAACTTGGATAGGCAACAAGATTTTTGTCAGGTAGTGTATTTTTGAGTGCAGGTTTGAACCATATGTGTAAATAATGTCACAAATCAAATATTTAGCTGAATGGTTTTATTATTATTAATTATACTCTCATCAAACAAGGTTTCTAGAAATTTTGCAAAAAATTGACACAATCTGTTTCTAAATTAACTTCTACCACCTCCTACACAGAGCCACAATGTTAATTAGACCGCATTGTTTGCTGTTCTTTAGCGGTGTATAAACCCACTTGTTTGCTAATGACCTGGACAAATAGAGGAATATCTGCGACAGGGTGTAAAAGAGTTTCAGGCTCATGACAGGACGAACCCGTATGCTGTGTTTGTGAGAACACAGGTGATGCATCATCGTGTACATGACACTATTAGAGCATAATTTGGTTGCCTCCAATTAGCTTAGCATGCCATGCTCTGGTGACTACTGACAGTCCACTTCTCTTGCTTTATTGACACTGTGGCCTTTGCTTGGCTGGAACTCTTTTGAATTTGGCCTCTAGTGATGCATTAAAATCCAATGGGGAGGTTATATAGTAAGATCTGCTGATGTTTTTTATTTCATTATTTTATTTGCATGTTCTTCTCATTTAATTAGCAGGTAACTGACAATTTTAGTTGTTGTCTATGTAGTAGTGGTGTTTATGAAGGTCAGAATTCCAAATCTTAACTGCGTACTAAAAAATAATAAAAATAAATAAACAAAGAGAAAGCATTTAGACTTTAAAGTCTTTTTTCTCTTTCTTTTGAGAAAAAAATCTCATTATCATGTTTCAGTGTCTGACATTATACTAAGATAAACTTTGCAAAGATAAATTCTAAAGTTAAAGGTCCGAAATTTCAATATGACCATGACGTCTTTATGCTTTTTAGCTCTGTATTTTATTATTGTATTGTCTGATTTTATAATTATTAGCCCCCCTGTTCATTTTTCCCCAATTTCTGTTTAACAGAGAGAAGATTTTTTTTTCAACACATTTCTAAACATAATAGTTTTAATAACTAATTTCTAATAACTGATTTCTTTTATCTTTGCCATGATGACAGTAAATAATATTTGACTAGATATTTTTCAAGACACTTCTATACCGCTTAAAGTGACATTTAAAGGCTTAACTAGGTTAATTAGGTTAACTAGGCAGGTTAGGGTAATTAGGCAAGTTATGTATAATGATGGTTTGTTCTGTTGACTATCGAAAAATATTAGCTTAAAGGAGATAATACATTTGTCCTTAAAATGGAACAATTAAGACTTTCTCCAAAAGAAAAAATATTATCAGACATAATGTGAAAATTTCCTTGCTCTGTTCATTTGGGAAATATATTTAAAAAGTCAAAAAGTCAAAAAAAAATCAAAGCAGGGATAATAATTCTGATTCAACTATATATATATATATATTATATATATATATTATATATATATATAATATATATATAATATATATATAATATATAATATTGTGTATGTGTGTATGTGTATCTGTGTGTATATATGTGTGTGTATCGTGTGTATATATGTGTGTCTGTGTATATATATGTGTCGTTCTTTGTTTTCATTCTGTTGCTTGTGTATGTGCGAGTATGATGCTTCTCTGAATACCAATAGCGTTTAGCTGCGTGTCTTGCTCTGCCTTTTGGTACCCTTTTTGCCGTGCTAGTGTAACGCTTCTCTTCCCGAAACACATCACTCGGGAAACAGAGAACTGCATTTTGTGTTGTTTATTCTGTAACAGAAATATATCCTCTGGCAACAGAATGCATTTAAACATGCATGCAAAAAAACAAACAGTTAGTAAGAATTCACCCCTGCTTATATTAATGTTGTCATTCCAGCTACACATATCATGAGCAAATTAAACCACACAAAGTTGGTCACACACGGCAGTCACTCGATACATTTGATACAAAACATCACTTAATGTTCATAGTAGGGTTGTATGTGATATTAACATGTTACAATACAGATTTTGTCACATTTCGCTGGAGCACATTTTACCCCGCCTCTCTGCATTCAGCACCGTCTCTGCTGGAGGTGGGGCTTTGCAGGTGTAAGGTGAAGAACCAATTACACACTGTTGCCACAAGAAGTCTCCCAACAACCATAAAATAAACAAAATAACACTTTTTGGTCAAAGACAATTAAACATTATTTTAACCCTGTTACATCAGTTGCAAATGGTGGCCAAAAATGGTATGGTACAGTTTGCTTTATGTACCTTTTGACAGTGAAAACAGCCATAAAAGCGATGCGAAGCGAACCGCACCGTACCACTCAGTGGAAATGGCCATAGCAGTCACTGCGGTTAGTGTCATATTATGACTGAATATGTAGGTTAGTGTATGCTCCATTAAGCCATTTTGTTTCTGTCAACTTGCCCTTAATAAAATAATGAATAAACTATTACAGCTCAGAATAATTTTGTCAAATTTGAAATTTTTTTGGCGCAATTAGTCCTGTAATAAGCAGGGTAAAGTACATCCAGGTGGTTGTTTTCACAGATCTCACAGGAACAAATCGAGTGAGCCAGTGATTCATTGAGAATTCATAAAGAAAGTCACTAGACAGTGAGCTATTTTGAACAAATTGTGATGAAAAATCTACAAGTAATTCAATAAAGAACTTAATACAAGCACCTGCCGCCACCTACTGCCGGTTTTAGTGTCAAATTTATCCTTGAGAGACCTAAACCAGAGATGGCACCATCACAAACTCACACTCAGCCAAATCTTGTTTAAATATTAACATCAATATATTCCCGTAACACATTGAGGCCGGTACCACACATCAATAGTTGTTGGTTAGTTCGTAGTATACAGCGTGTACTTGACAGTCAGTACTCCATTCCAAATTTATATATATTTTTTCATAGCCTCTGAGAATTTTTGAATGAATAAGTGTTTCAGTACAAACAACCTCCCCATTACACCACACTTACTAGAAAACAGTCAAAGAAATTTGATTTGTTGCTTATAAACAAGACATTAAAACACTGTGCAACTTCAATACCCATGTGTGAGGATACTGGCTTAAGCTGAAGGTCACTGCATGGCTACAGAGCATTTCCAAACACTCCATTATTATGCTTGCACATTTCAGAGTCTTGGAAACACAGAGACACACAGAAAACGTGTTTGCGTAACCCTTCGCTAGACCTGAATTGCTTTTTCACCTCATTGAACATTACCTGAATTCCGATGCAACCCGTGGCGCTTTCGCTCTCCTCCTTTCATGCAAACACACACGCATATGCATAACGGTTAGAATTATGCCCTTTTTGTCTCTCTCTGGCTCAGTTTCTGCTTGCACACCCTCTCCGCTTCTCTGTTTCTGCCTCGCAGACATGCAGCCAAAAAATTGCGAGGCTTTCTAGCGCAGGCTTCTCCCAATCAGACACTCACTGGTACCTCCAGACACTGCTTTAACAGCTCCCTGGCGCCTCCCCACACACAGCTGTGCCGGTGACCCAGTAAACTCGCAAATGAACCAGCGCTCATGCATCTGATTGGCTGGATCAGAGACGCATGACATGCAAAAAACACGACCCAGCCTCTCCATCTCTGTCAGCTTTTCTTTAATCCCATTCCAAAAATCCTCCTCTTTTTTTCTCCCCCTCCCGCTTTATGCCCACAACAGATCCTGTTCCATCACTAGGGGTCATGTCCCCAAATAATATCGTTTTGACTGCAGACATGTGGCGATTTCCTCTAAATCTGTCAAATGAAACAACACAAGACGAATTAGTTCTGCGTTTCTCATGCTTTCCACATCCACGTTCCCATTGGCTAAAGGTTCTACTCCCTCTCTCTCTCTCTCTTTGTGTTCTTACTGTAAATTGCTATTGTTTTTATTTATAACAAATCGTGGGAGAGTGGAGTGCTGGGTGTCTGGCTCTGTCGCTGCGTCTTGACCAGCCCCATATGTATGGAGGTCTTATTAACTGGGATTTAGGAGAGAAACCTCATGAGCTGCACAATCCTGTCTCAACAAACTTTGCAATTATTTGGACGTAATTTTTGGTGTACTTTGATATTATGTAATACTGAAGTCTATTGTATTTTTTGTTTAATAATAAATGTTATGATCTTATTGACATTTATGTTAATGGGAAATCTTTTATATTACTGTAAGTTCCTTGTACTAAAATTTAAATGCTTTACCTTTTTTTTACAGCATGTGAATTTTCTTGAGAAAGTATGTTGTAAATACATGTGGATTTAAATACTCACTGGCCACTTTATTAGGTACACCTGTCCAGCTACTCATTAACGCCAGTTTCTAATCAGCCAATCACATGGCAGCAACTCAATGCATTTAGACATGTAGACATGGTCAAGATGATCTGTTGCAGTTGAAACTGAGCTTCAGAATGGGTAAGAAAGGTAATTTAAGGGACTTTGAACGTGGCATGGTTGTTGGTGCCAGACGGGCTGGTCTGAGTATTTCAGAAACTGCTGATTTACTGGGATTTCAAAATCTCTAGGTGTACAGAGAATGGTTTGAAAAAGAGGAAATATCAAGGGAGTGGCAGTTTTGTGGGCGCAAATGCCTTGTTGATGCCAGAGGTCAGAGAAGAATGGCCAGACTGGTTCGAGTTAATAGAAAGGCAACGGTAACTCAAATAACCACTCGTTACAAACGAGGTATGCAGAAGAGCATCTTTGAATGCACAACACATCCAACCTTGAGGCGGATGTGCTACAGCAACAGAAGAGCACACTGGGTGCCATTCCGTCAGCTAAGAACAGGAAACTGAGGCTACAATTCACACCGGTTCACCAAAATTGAGCCAAAATGTCTGAGGAATATTTCCAGTACCTTGTTGAATCCATGCCACGAAGGATTAAGGCGGTTCTGAAGGCACAAGGCATTCCAAATCAGTACTAATATGGTGTACCTAATAAAGTGGCCGGTGAGTGAAAGATGATTACATGTATTAAGATTAGGTTAAGGGGTGTGTTTTGTGAGAGTTATGTAATGACAATAATACATTGTATTTACAAGCGAACCCTAAAAAAGTGCCACCTTTTAAATTAACGATTTATGGTAGAATCATGTATTTATGTTGTATTTTTATTTTAAAAATTTTACCTGTAAATAAATCAAATACTTTTTTAAAATTACATCTCTTTCAGGAACTCTAACCTAGCCTAGGTCTCTGACCTTAAAGGTTCAAGAAACCCTGGAGTACTTTTTCTGAGATTTAAACAGAATTGTGTGTTTAGCATCAAGACAAAAATTAGCGCTTGTTTGCTTTAATTGTGGATAAAACTGCATAATTTTAAGCTTTTGTCTGCTCATTAAAAATTACAATTTATTGGGTAATTTAATATATAACGATTAATACTCGGTACAACTATTGTTTTTACAGTACTGTGACGGTTGGGTTTAAAGTTGGGGTGGGGTAGACGTTAATAAAAATCAATAAATGGGATATTTAAGAAATAATATAAATAATTCTCATTAACCTCCGGCGGCAACCATATCTGATCTAGCAACAACCTGTGTTTTCCCGCAATGCTGTCAGGGCCGAAACCGCAAAGCAGTTTGTGTGTAGCTAGCATTTTTGTCGGGAACGAGAATTGGAGAATGGCAGACTTTGTCTTTTATCAGTTGAGTTCGTTACCATTCATACACACTGCCTATATCCACGTTGCTGTGTTCAACTATGTTTAAAATCTCCAGATTACCGGCAGGGTTAATGGTTGAAATAGAGAGACCTGCTGCACTACTATCCACTGTGTCTGCATTCAGACCCGGGGATTCAGGAGGAGAGAAGTCCTCCTCACATAAACATGATTATCCTAATAATGATATAAAAAGTTGTGGTTATGTGTATATATTATATAAATGTCGAATAATCTACTGCATACTTAGCAGGGCATTAAATTACTTACTGTTATTTCTTTGCATTTTAACTTGTAAGGTATAAAATCATGCGTCGTCTCATGTTTTGTGTCTGGCTTTGTGCACCAACTGACAGTTGTTCTCCCCCCCCTCCTTTCCCCCTGCTTTGCCGACTCTGCCCACTCCTTCCTCTGCTTGCAGTGCTCCTCGCCCATCATAAGCATTTTTTGAAAAAAATTTGAGGTAGACTTGAACTGAAAGAGGGGGTTCATGACCCTGTTAAGCTTGTCCCGTCTCAATAGGAGAATATGGATAAAACATTATAAAAATGTAATTTTTTTACCAGTTTATTATTATTATTTTAGATAATCACTAAATAGTGCATTTAGTTATATGCTATTGTATATATCTGGTTTCTTTGATTATTTAATTACATAATTTTAGTGAATTTCATGTTCTGAAAGACAAGAAACACTTGACAACCAGGATATTTTACTCATAAAAAAACTCAATTTAGCTGTCTGCTGTTTTAAAGAAACGGCTGAATCTAAAAACCTCATTCCGAGTGTTACTTTATGGGTGTGTTTGCTTAGTCAGAGGATCCAGATGCAGCAAAAACGTTCCTGCTCTCCCTCAGGTCCTGCTCCTCTGAAGAGGTCAAAATAGACAGTTCTATTTTCATCGTCCTGATATTCCACCGTCAGATCTCAGAGAGACGTCAACACTCTTGGGAACGTCCAGTGAGATGTGTTTTCCTCTTAAACAACTTGGTGTTGATATGAAAATGATCTGATTCACTTACTTTGAAGAATGCAACGCTAGTTCATATTCTAGGGTATAAATATTGTCCATTCCAAAGAAAACTGTATTCCTGGCCCTTGATATGTAAATATTTGAAGCAGAAAAAAAATACTGTTGATTGGATTGCCACAAGGGAGGACGTTTCAGAAATCTCCACACTAGTTCATTACGCTCTTCTATGATTCCATTGTGCTAAAACATATGAACACTAAATCCAAATATAGAGACTCAAATTCCCCCAGAAATTAAAATGGACGCTTTTTGAGTTGTGAGTCTCATATGTTAGTCATATAGTTATTTATAAACTAGATTTAGGCATTTTAAAACTTTCTCACTTTTTTGACATCGTCATCCACTCATCAGTTAGTCTCAGTATTATCTGAAGTAGTATCTCTAGTGTCTGAAGCCTCCTGCTTGGATGGCTGAAATTGGTCACGTATTCACAATTAGCTGAGCGTTCATACAGAGGTTTTGTCTAAGCACTTGGATATATAACAAAATAATAACTGGCATCTGACAGTGCTCCTATGAATTATATTAGTTCATTATTTTAGTATTATATTATATTATATATATTTATATATTATATTTATATATTATATATTATGTTTATATATTATATTATAGTATTATATTATATTATTTTTGTAACTTTATTATTTAGAACAGTGAAGGGGGAATGCACAAAAGCCTGGATGCTGAAATGCCAAGAGCCGTGAATAAGTTGTTTGAATTAAGTTGCTAGTTATAGAAATTATTACACGGCTCTCTGGAATGCTTAATTCTGATTGGTCGATCACAGCATTTTTAAGGTATGTTCATACCCAGATAACAAGTGCTAAATCTAATAACCCAGGCTTATTCTGGTACTTTGAATAAACTTGACATTTTGTAAATGCATTCGTGTCCATATTTATAGGCTTCTTTGTCTCACCACTGTTCTTGACTATTTGAATCTTAAATAATAGCAGAAAATAGGCTGCATTCAGTCGGTTATATTTCTGCCAGCTTTATGTTTATTTTAACAGTTAATAAATGTTTACATGTAACTAAGTTTTTTGTCTAATTATTTAGTTTATTAAATACATGATTACATACTGTAATCATGTATTAGCAGGATAATGTACATCTAGGTGGTTGTTTTCACAGATTTAATCTCTCCCATAATTATGTTGTATCTTATACAACAGTGTTCTGCATTGTATTGGGCTGGTAATAAGCCTATCTGGCTTTAAATCTAGGCCAGTCGATTTGAATGTCATCACTTGAATGGTCTTTATCAGTGGGCTATCAGCTGATAGATATCGGCCAGTAGGGGCCTTCTGCGCCTACTGAATAGGCTCAGAAGGCTGTTATCATCCATCCACATAGTTAATCAGCTTTAGCTCACATACGGCTATGCCCGGAAGTTAACGAGAATTATTTATATTATTTATTAAATTTTCCATTAATTGTATTTATTAAGGTCTACCCCTACTCCATCCCTAAACCCAATTGTCACAGTAATGTAAAAACCGATCTAGATCTGGAGTCTTCTCTATTAGTACAGCCTTCTGAGCCTACCAGTAGGTGCAAACGACCCCTACTAACCCATATCTTCCGTCATTATTAGGCCAGAATTAGAGTATAGTCCCTAACCATATCGACCTAGAAAATAGATCATTTTTTCCATCTGTCTTAGTATGTGATGTAACTACAGAATAGTTTAAATAGGAAAATGATCAAAACTGGAACTGGAATTTTTTTGGTGAGATGCAATGAGTCTAACTTTAATCCGATTCAATGATTTATGGTAAGCTCACTAAAGGTGCTCCTCCCAGACCTGGAGATCAGCTTGAGTGGATTTTAAAAAATGGTAAAACTTAACCGTTTTACTCTAGGGGAGTTGTAAAATGAGCCTATTGGCCAAGCCCCCAAAGTGGACAAAAAGTGGAATAATCCATTAAAGAAAGAACTGAAAAAAAAAATCATATGCCTTCGTCCTGCTTTTTTTTGTGTGACAATTTTCGCCTTCAAACATAGTCATCATTTCCTGTCATCTGGTATTGGATGGGAAGTCGTTTTCCACTGACTTGAGGTCTCACTACTTCCTTTTGATGGCCATTTAAAGATAAATGAGAGGGAGAATGATTGACACTCCTCATCCTTCCTTCTCAATGGTGACATCATCAGTCACACGCTGTCACAGGCCCATGGGTTATTCGCACGCGCTCCTTTCCTGCTCCCTAGGCACCATGACACATGCTCTTCGAGCGTTGGTGTTGCATTTACCCATTGAGAGATCGCACCTATCTGTCCATCTTCTTAACTGTGAATGATGGCAGTCTAATAATAGAGAAGGGACCGCATGGAAAGAAATTACATTTTTTCCTTTTTCTGCTATTCTCTGAAAAGGATGCAAGCCACAAGTCTGGTAGCACTTGTGTCTCTTTTTTTCTCACCCAATGTTCTGCTGGCCAAAAACGGGCATGAAGGAAATAGAAAAAGTCACACTTGCTGATTAATTTATGACTTCTAAGTGTGGGTCAAATGAGATGAGGTATTTTCACACACTAGCGTTGGATAAACCTGAAAGTTGTTCGTGCAAGTCTGTTAGAGCTTTTTTTTCACCTTTTTTGAACCCACTCTCCAGATTTTATTAACGCCAGATATCGTAACTCTTATGAAAAGACCAGATTAGGCTGGCATACTGTCATGTTATTTTTGAAATGAAAACATAGGCATGTTTGGTCTACTGACTTTCTTATCTAAAACTTTCTGGGAGTTAATATACACTTATTGGCCACTTCATTAGGTACACCTTACTAGTACCAGGTTGGACTCGCTTTTGACTTTAGAACTGCCTTAATCATTCGTGGCATAGATTCAACAAGGTACTGGGAATATTCCTCAGATTTTGTTTCACCACATCCAAAAGGTGCTGTATTGGATTGAGTTCTGGTGACTGTGGAGGCCATTTGAGTACAGTTAACTCATTGTCATGTCAATGGGCACGACAATTTCTCCACTAGCCAAATGTCTTGTGCAAAGCTGCAGTCAAGGCGCTGGAGGCTAGAAGCTGGGCCTCAGCGAAGACTCGTCTGTCCCTGGAGCTTCACAGGAATCAGTCTCATGCTCTCCACTTCTCCATGACCACCACAGTAGCTGCTCAGGATATGGCCTGGTCCAGGATATGGAAACCTTGGGATCATCTCGTCGCTGGTCTTGGATCGAATCAGCAGCGCTGCATAGTCTGAGTGCCTCGGGATGAGTATCCCCAAGTGGAAATATAGAATAAAGTGACTAATTAGGGTAGCTGCTGTTCATAGTGTATATAAACGAGATGCAGAAACATGTGTGGAGCACATTCATGTACAGTATCATACCGCTAAGTGATGCAATGAGTGTATGCTTTACTAAAAAGATACGTTTTTAATCTAGTTTTGAACTGCGAGAGTGTGTCTGAGCCTCGGACATTATCAGGAAGGCTATTCCAGAGTTTAGGAGCCATTATTGAAAAGGCTTGACCTCCTTTACTCGACTTTGCTATTCTAGGTACTACTTGAAGACCTGAGTTTTGAGATCTTAAAGAGCGGGTTGGATTGTAGCGAGACAGAAGGTTGGTAAGATAAACAGGAGCTAGATTATTTAAAGCTTTGTAGGTAAGAAGCAATATTTTAAATTCAATACGAAACTTAACAGGCAGCCAGTGTAAGGACGATAAAATTGTGGTGATATGATCATATTTTCTAGACCTGGTAAGAACTCTGGCAGCTGCATTTTGTACTAGCTGAAGTTTGTTAATAGAGAATGCTGGGCAGCCAGCAAACATAGCATTACAGTAATCCAGCCTAGAAGTCATAAAAGCATGGACTAGCTTTTCTGCATCTAAGATGGATAGCATACGTCGTAACTTTGAAAATGATATATTATGATATCTAAAATTATTCAGATCATGTTTATTTTAATCAAAGCAACTCAGATATACAATTTAGTCTTAAGCTTACATCTTGTCTGTGAAACTTGCAACCAACTTGTCAACTTAAGTGAACACTTTTTTTGTAATGCACAGTGATTATAATACAAAGCACATTGTGTGTATGGCTAACTTAATCTACTTAATCTGCTGTATATATTAATTTATTTTTGACAGTTTTCCAAGACTTACTAAATGTCTGTTGGTCTATAGCATCTGGTAGACTGTCCCAGATGCTAGTCTTTACAGTGTAAAAGTAAACCCTGCTCTCTTCATAAAACCTCTAACATCTCTGTGGTAGGCCATCAGCAAGCAACCGAACAAACACACGCATGCTAAACATCCATCATAGCTTCTTTTGAACTGCGCTTCGAGACTAAAGACTAGAGACTAGATCCTTCCTGAGCTGAGAGGCTGTAACTGCTACCCACAAGCTCTCTGTAGAGTCACTGCACTGAAGCCAAAGCCATACCCCCTCATACACACATTAACTCAGCTCTCTCACTGATCTCTAACACCACAAAATACAGTCAGTCATCAGTAAGTGCACAGCGAGCTCTTTCCAGAGACCACAGCGCTGACATCATGAGCACATGTGCTTCACAGCCCAAAACTGAGGCTGAATTAAAGTCTGGCGCTCTGTAAATGAACACGTCACACAAAATGCAGAGCGTAAGGAAAAATATGGTGTCTTTTGAGTGCTGAGAGGATCACTCATTTCCCTTTCGGTTGCAAGGTTATTAGGGCCTGAGCTCTGCTGGTGCGAAGATCCTCTTGGAATTGCTTCATTTATTAGTATTCCGGCTTCTGCTTTTCTAAAGTAAATCATTTTTGAAGGCTTAAGCATTCTTGAAAACTCACAAAACTTTTCACACATGCCAGAAATGGCTAAAATATGGCTTCTAGAAATCTGTGGCAAATGGCTTCACATTACCACCTATGCCAGGGATGTCCAAACTCGGTCCTGAAGAGCCGGTGTCCTGCTGAGTTTAGCTCCAACTTGCTTCAACAAACCTGCCAAAAAATTTCTAGTATATCTAGTAAGAGCTTGATTAGCTGGTTCAGGTGTGTTTGATTACGGTTAGAACTAAACTCTCCAGGACACTGGCCCTCCAGGACCGAGTTTGGACACCCCTGACCTATGACAGATCTCAAACTCAATTCCTTGAGGGCCACATCTCTGCACAGTTTTGCTCCAACCCTGATAAAACACAGCTAATCCAACTAATGAAATTGGTCATGGCTCTTTTGAACACCTCGGTTATTTGGATCAGCTCTGTTTGATAGGGTTGGAGCAAAACTGTGCAGAAATGTGGCCCTCCAGCAATTGAGATTGAGACCTATGACCTAGAGACATTTAATGAAAAACTATTTATCATGTATACATAGAAAAATTGACAAACACATGAAAGGTCTAATTACCTATAATTATATAAATATATTTTTGCCATTTCAGGCATTGTGCTGTATTTGAACAAACTCTCCCTAGATATTTAATAAGATCAATAATAAATTTAGCAAGTGTAATCTAAAGCTTTTTGACGACATTAAATTGCCAAGATGTAGCCTGACAAATTTTGATGTTTTGGCAAAATTAAATGGTTATAACTTCATAAGTGGTTATAATTAATGTTTAATTTCAAGTCCATGAGAAGAGTTAACAAAACACTTCCAATTTCTACCAAAGCTAAACCTCTTAGTTATATATACTTAGTATGTATATGTATATATATATATATATATATATATATATATATATATATATATATATATATATATATATATATATATATATATATATACAGTTGAAGTCAGAACTATTAGCCCCTCTTTTGATTTTTTTATTCTTTTTTAAATATTTACCAAATTATGCTTAACAGAGCAAGAAGATTTTCACAGTATGTCTGATAATATTTTTTCTTCTGGAGAAAGTCTTATTTGTTTTATTCCGGCTAGGATAAAAGCAGTTTTAAATTTTTTAAAAACCATTTAAGGGTCAAAATTATTAGCCCCTTTAAGCTGTTTTTTTGATAGTCAACAGAACAAACCATCGTTATATAATAACTTGCCTAATTACCCTGTCCTGCCTAGTTAACCCAATTAACCTAGTTAAGCCTTTAAATGTGACTTTAAGCTGTATAGAAGTGTCTTAAAAATATCTAGTAAAATATTATTTACTGTCATCGTTGCAAAGATCAAAAAAATCATTTATTAGAAATTAGTTATTAAAACAATTATGTTTAAAAAAATCTTCTCTCTGTTAAACAGAAATTAGAAAAAAAAAATAAACATGGGGGCTAATAATTCAGGGGGGCTAATAATTCTGACTTCAACTGTGTATATATAAATACAATTACTGTTTGAACAACGATAAAACCCAGAACTTTACAAATGCAACTCAATTGCATAAAAATAAAATAATGAAAAATTCTGACAGAATTATGCAGTTAAATATAGTGCATTTCTAATTATGCCAGTTTTACAATTTAGAACAGCTCAAATTACTGACAGCAAAATGTGCTTGAATGATGTGCTTGACTGGCGGTATTTCAATAATTCAGTTCATCTTTATTTCTATAGAGCTTTTACAATGTAGATTGTGTCAAAGCAGCTTAACAGAAATTCTAGCAAATTGAAACTGTGTCAGTCCAGTTTTTAGAGTTTAAGTTCAGTTTAGTTTAGTTCAGGGTGGTTTATTTGTCACTGCTGAAAGTCCAAACTGCAGAGCAAATCCATCAATGCGCAGCTTCACAAGTCCCAAAGGAAAAAAAACCTAGAGAGAAACCAGGCTCAGTTGGGCATGACCATTTCTCCTCTAGCCAAACTTCCTGTGCAGAGCTGCAGTCTAGGCGCTAAAAGCTGGAGAACACTGGACGTCCATCGTGGAGAACTGCAGGTGTGAGTAGGTCACCGGTGGGTGATCAGGCTGGCCCACGGGATCAATGCAAAGACTTGTCTGTCACTTAATAGCTGCAGATCAGATTTTCTGATACAGGACGAGTACTTAATCATTTTGAAAATTATTATTTGCTTTTGACAAATTACAGATTTTTTCCAAGTAGTTTCATTCATTCATTTCAGATACAAATGCTTTATGATCCATAGTTTTAGTCTTTCTTCAGTTTTCATTTACTAAAATAACCTTAATGAGTCCATTATGAGGTAAGGCACTGTAAACTGCCAAGTCTCTCACAGATCTGGCCAATTCCACGTTCCAAATTAGAAACAAATCCATTAAATCTTATGAGGCAGTTGTGCGACTGTGTACACACTCATCTATTGTCTCAGATAATCACTTCTTACATTTGTTTTATTATTGCTCAGAGGTTACCCTGTTTT